>NC_050173.1:32617791-32710291 GCF_008315115.2 Sander lucioperca
CAGTTCCTCCAGTGCTGGTAGTCTCCACTGTGTCTCTCACACTCCATGATGTACTGCTGGCCCCTGTAGCCAGGGTGCTGGTAGCACACAAAGCTGTGGGAGAAGGAAACGAGAGTTAGTGGGACTATTTTAAGAGCTGCTGTGACAAACGTGGGAATTTAGTACACGCTTGGAGCTTTCAGTTGGAATGTCTGTTGCGTATAATACAAGCTAATGAGGGACTATAGTGACAAACTATAGTCCCTCATCTCAAACATAGACAATTCACTTCTCTTTTATTGCACTATAATCATCTCAACATAGACAATCATTTCTCTTTTTTATTGCACATTTACACTGTACATTTCATATTTTATATATTATTACTGTATATTTGTTTTTAATATATATGTTAAAAGTCTGGATAATATATGTTTGTTTGTATATGTTGTTTGTATACCTGGAGTGGTAACAAAAATAATTTCCCCCTGGGATTATTAAAGTATTTCTGATTCTGATTAATGTACATGTTTATTTGTCAAGTGATAGTTTGACATAGAACAGAAACTAAGATGGATTTGAAATGGATGTTTCAGTGTAAATCACCTGGAAAGTGGAGCAGCATTTGTAAAAGTGTGTCCTGATAAAATGCATCTTATCAGTGCTGTTCACACAATCCGATTCACTATAACTTACGCGCCGCACTGCACGTGCATGGAGCCAACTTCAGGCATCATCCAGCCCATGGCCTGCAGAGAGGGGTAGTCGTCACAGATCTCCACACTGCGGCCCATGAAGTTCTCCCTCTCAAAGATCATCATGCGGCTGCTCTGGTGGGACTGCAGGAGATAAAAGAAACCGTTGGATTTTGGACTCCTGAGGTAATTGTTGATTGTCACCTGAAGACTAAGAGACAGGATGCACTCACAGCGCAGTAGATGGGGCGCAGAGACATGAGGCGCTCCACATGGTAGGAGAGGGAACCACTGTAAGCGTCCCAGTGGGGGTACTCTCCTCTCTCCAGGATGAACTGCTGTCCCTGGAAGTCATGGTGCTCAAAACCCACCCAGCTTTTCAGAGAGAGAGAAAGAGCTGTTAACATCCCTTTACTGTATGTCCATCTGAAGACGTTTGTTTCTGTAACCTAACAGTGTGCGTCTTTGCTATTTTGAAGACAAAAAATGGTGAGCGCAAGAAATAATGTTTCCAAAATGGATTGTGGAGAATTAACACATCTCTTTTTCTACCAGGCTTACGAGCTACAGTACAAAACCACGCAGCTCTCTTTGCATAGGTAGCAACTCAATTGTCTCATTGTTTAAAGCTTCCCACATGACTCAGCTTGTTTGGGGTGGATGTATTGGGGGAAACAAAAGGGGATAATAGTTCTCCTTGATTCATCCTATCAGTGTATTTCATTACCGTTTTGTACAATCAGAATACCGAGTCTCATTGTTGTCTTGTTTTTACCAGAGTAAAAGTTTGAGAGACTTACGCTCCGCTCTCCACCCTGATGGAGCGGATGTTGTCCAGTCCGCAATCCTGAATGTTGCAGCACTCAGAGGTGAACTCCAGGCACTTGCCTTGGAAATGCTCCTGCTCGAACACAGTCACCTGAAGGAGAGGAGTAGGGGATGCTAAGTATTAGTTGGCAATAAGGTTGTTTGGTTCATCCTCCTTTACTTCTCAGTATCATGCAGAATCACTGAATCTGTGCTCAAGAGTGTTTACCTTGAAGAAAGGAGCCATGCCCATTCCTGAGTTGACCAGCGGCTGCATCATTGGGGACCTTGTAGTTCTGTACATCTTTACTCCTGAGGTTCAAATGAGAACAGAGAAAAAAGTGAATTAAGGTAGAGTAATAAGCAAGAAGATATGGGGGGAACAGTGTCGGAGAAGAAATGTCCTTTAGAAACACTATTTGGCATGTTTTTCTTAGTGTAAAACATGATGGTGTTCAATTTCCACTTACAGGAACACCACAAAAATCATTTGGCCGAGAGGCAGCTACAACTCATCTGAACTCAAACATCTGGAGGCCAAAAGAATGTTAATTTACTTCTTTTTTTTTAGGCTTTAAAAAAATCAGAAATACAATTCTGATAACAATTACATGTGTTGTACAGGTTTTTCAGAAAGTGCTTTTGGTTTTCGGTGTCTGTGTGAAGCAGCTGGAGTGCACCTGTCTGTCTGATCCTGAGCTGTGTTGAGAGCAGAGATGCATCCTTACCTAGATTGGCACTTTATTGGAAGAGTTCGATAGTGGTACGAGCCTACGGCCTGCCTCGCGTAGAGCTTTGAGAGAACCTGGCGCTACAGTTTTATACCAACGGTCGGGGAGCGCGCCTGCTGGTGCGCGTCCACGGTTCTGATTCGGCCCATGCACACCGCCCATTTGGAACAGCGGTAGCGCCAGCAGCGAGGCGCGTCCCCTGATTGGCTGCGTGGCTGCTGGATGCTGTTGTCCTGCTCCAGCGGGGCCAGCTCAGCAGATCCCATAGTGCTGCTGGTACTCTGAAACAAAAGCGCTCCGGTATGTTCGGATCCCGGTCAGCAGTCCAGCGCGTACCCAGGCACAAAGGGCCGGGGTCGGGGAGGAGAATGTGGGGATTAACGGCGGAGCAGAGAGGCACCGCGGGGGACAGAAGGAGATAACTGGGTGGCTCTATATTTATGTATAGAAAGGCCAGAGAGCGATAAGTTTCATTTTAGGGCTGTTCACACAATGGCATGTCACCAAACGATCTTGCGTGCGGTCCTTCAAGGGTGCAGGTATACACACCTGTGTACACACAGATGTGTGGAACTCCCATTACACTTTTGTGCACTGAATGCAACAGTTCCTGATGAAAGTTTCCCTGCATTCACATCCCACAAACTACATCAAACATACCAAAATAAATCACCTCAGATCATGTTTGGTTGAAGAAATCCAGTCCTAAACGTGGGTCTGTGGTTTTATGCCTATATGTGGGGGTCTTCCAGATGAAAGGTTTGGGAGCCTCAGACCTTCAAGTGAAGAATTTCATTCAGATGTATGTATCACACATGCATTTCACTCACTGACATTATCTTGTAGCCTGGAACATTTCTATTCAATTACATTTAACTTTAGTCAGTTTATGTGCATGCAGTTTTAAAGCCACACACTCATGTAGCCACGAATGCAATCAAGCCTGTCCAAGTATGGTTTATAGTACTGGTTTATAATTTGAATAAGTGGATTGGTATGTTGACAGGAGAATGAAGAATATGAAACATGAAACTAAATTACTATGATTTAGGACACATTATTTACCCTCTAAAAGTTGATGTCAGGAACATCAACTTGTATTTCATTAGTTCTGTTAGTAACTGGTCCTCAGTCTGTTCTCCTCCTCTGCCTCCGCCCATCCCCTCTGTCCGTCCCTCTCTGATGATGTGGGGTTTCTTTTGTCTCGCGTCTCTGACCTCAGCAGGTTTGTTTCTGTCTCCATAATCCCTCTCCCATGGGCGCCAGAGTATAAAAGGGAGGGGCGCACTCCGAGCCGCACACACTTTGAGTGAGGCTTGTCGTAGGCATCGCACACACATACAGGTAAGGTACACGCACATACTGTAAACCTGTGGAGATACAAATCCAGAGGAGGAGGCATAGATTAGTCCAAAATATACAGATTATTCTGTATACCTTTTAAAATGTCAATACTTTTACACTAGTGAAAACAGGTTAGATTTGTCATATAAATGTATCCTCTCTCAGTGTTTTTTCTCTCTCTTTCCACCCAGCAATCATGTCCAGTGGAGATAAGTCCAAGACTTCTTCTCAGACCGACGGAAAGGCTGCTCAGAGCAAGAAGTCTGAGATGGGAATGATGGCCTACAAGGTGGGTGGCTCTCACATTGAGATACTGTATTTTCAGTTTATCATATCACAGACCCTTGCTGTTGTTGTACTGACTCATCTGTTGCATCTGTCCCCTCTAGATGTACGTGTTCGACCAGGAGAACTTCCAGGGTCGCATGATCGAGATCAGCAACGAGTGCATGAATGTGTGTGAGATGGGCATGGACCGTGTGCGCTCCCTGCGCGTTGAGTGTGGACCGTAAGTTTAAAATATATATATATATTTATACATATATATATATTTAAAACACTTGTCTTTGCATGGATACTTCATAATATTGTCTCCGTTGCAGCTTTGTGGGCTATGAGCAGATGAACTACTGCGGTGAGATGTACATCCTGGAGAAGGGAGAGTATCCTCGTTGGGACTCCTGGAGCAACTGCCAGAGGAACGACTACCTGCTGTCCTTCAGGCCCGTCAGAATGGTAAAAAAAGAAAGAAAAGAAAACAAAAACACGCTTGGTTTGATACTCTCAAGTTTTCCTTTTCTCTTTTGCTTTCAACTGCTCCCTGAACTAGTGTATCTCCCTGTTTTTCTCTCTTCCAGGACCCTGAGAAGCACAAGATCTGCCTGTATGAGGTGGGAGAGTTCAAGGGCCGCAAGATGGAGATCATGGATGATGACGTTCCCAGCCTGTTCTCCTACGGCTTCACCGACAGAGTGGGCAGCATCATTGTCAGCTGTGGAACGTGAGTACACAGTGGCTGCAGGTGTCACTGATAGAGCTCAAAGACAGAACTGAAATGAGATCCACTTAAAATCCATCCTATACTGACATGTGTCCTCTTTTTTTCTCCAGCTGGGTGGGATACCAGTTCCCTGGATACCGTGGCAGCCAGTACCTGCTGGAGAAGGGCGACTTCAGGCACTTCAACGAGTATGGCGCCCGCCATCCTCAGTTCCAGTCCGTGAGGCGTATCCGCGACATGCAGTGGCACCAGCAGGGCTGCTACACCATGGCCAGCAAGTGAGGCTCAGGGAAGGAGAGAAAGAGAAAGAGTGGAAGTGAGGGAGAGGGGCGGAGGAAGAGGGAAAGGGGGAGAGATGTCTGAGGCCTTACCTCAGTACCTTAAATGGTCTTTGATCTAACACAGTGAGGGGAAGAGTGAGGATCTAGATCTGTCCCTGATTGGAGACAACACCTCAGTGGAAGGTCCAGCTGGACCACACTCCATTCCTCCCTGTCTCTTCTTTTCTCTTTCTCCCCTATGGGCTGAGCTTTGCTTTCCCCCCTTTTCTCCCTTTTTTAATCCCTCACTTCATTCCCCTCCACAGTCCTCTGAGACACCAAAGAGGGAACACAACACCTCTTGCTGTTTTACACACTTGATTCTCGGCTCAGGGTATGATGCACCATGGGAAACTGAGTCCCTAGAGCCCCCTGCCCCCCGACTTCTTGCCCCTGTGCATTGCACACCCTCTCTGCTGTACAGAATCCTGGCCAAGTTTTCAATAAAAAGGAACATTTTGATTTCAAAGATGTTGTTGTTGTTACTTACTACTGAAAAATCCCCAAAATGAAAATGTTAATGAACAAAACATAAATAAAATAATAACATGAATACAAATGTGAGATGAATCCTTTCTGATTTGTCATTAATCAATCCCTGCTTTTCTGAAGCTCTGTATTTTGGTTGCTAGCTGGACACCAAATAGCATGTCATGCTTGATGTCAAACTTTTGTTAATTGTATTTTTGGGAAAATGTGTTTTTTATAAGTAAAGTGAGTAAGCACTATTGTGCTGAATGGGGTTTGGAAAGCTTTGCCTAGTCAGCTACAAAACACACACACACACACACACACACACACACACACACACACACACACACACACACACAAAAGTCACACAATGCTTTGTAAAAAGTGCCGTGCTGTTGGACAAGAGAAAGTCGTCCAACAGGGCAGTTTCCATATTGGTGCGGAGCCTGCTGCATTGTGTAACACAGGCTTTGTGATAACAACAGGACACACCTACATTTCTGCTGATATTCAGCCATAGACTGTATACAGAATGGACCAACAGATCCCGTTGCTCTGGACGGAGACCAGTGAAGGCTATTAGAAGCACTTTTCCGGTGAGCGCTGAGCGTTACTGCGCAGCCTCCAACTGAGAGAGACGACGTAGATGTGACGTGAGCAACGTGTCTGAAAGTTGTAAGTCTTCTGGTAGCTGTGCCAAGAGAAATCTTAGTCATTCCAAATATTGCAGAGACGGAGAGCAGGTAGGTATATGTAAGGAGATAACATGGACACAGGCTAATTACTGCTAACTAAAATGCTAGTTAACATTAGTAATTAAACTTAAACAGCTAATGTAAGTCGAAACTGCCTGCGAGCTTCTCCTGTACTGTACGGTAATTCCTCTACTATGCGACAGTAAGTCCTGTGGTTATGACACAATCGTTAGCCTATTTTTATAAAAATGTCTGCTACGGAGCCATAACGTGAGATACAAGGTAATGGAGCCTTTTATACATTGTCGTGTTTCTTTAGAAATAAACAATGGACAAATAAAGTCTTTAAACGCTTCAGATGTAAAGTAATTCGCTGTCAAAGTGACGTGAAAATGAATGGCAGTCAATGGGATGCTAACGGGGGGTGAGTGCTTGTTAGCATCAAAATGGCGCCATAGGATGTACGCGTTGTGAGGAGAAGCTTACACCTTTGTATTCAGTCTCATATCTACTGGTATTTTCAATTAAAGGGGCGCTATGCAGTTTTGGCCATTTCTCACTTTTTGCTCGCAGGTTTCTCTATAGAGCTACCCCTACAGCTTCAGAATTGATATTTGGCAGCTCTTATGTTTACTTGTGTCTGACTCCTTGCTTGGTCAGTCTGCTGTTTCCTCTTTCTCTGTTCCTCCAATAATGCTTTCCTAGCTTTCTGCTTCTTTTTTGCCAGCTCAGCCATGACGATAGTGTGAAAAACTCCATCGCTACCTTGTTAGCCGGTTCCTGAATGGGCGTATGTGTGCAGTGCCGTGAAGCAATTCGTTGCAGTGCGAGACCTGATATCACGGGACACTTCCTGACGCTGAGGCTGGCGACTCACCGGCCCAAAGTTGCAAAGGTGGTTTTTCAGCTCACAGGTGCTAGGGGGGAGCGAGACGAAAAAAGTCATATAACCACTCCATTGACTCCGAAGCTGTTCAGTTAAGGTAAATTAAGCTAAAAAAAAACTGCATAGTTCCCCTTTAAAAAATATACACTCCTACTGTCCTAAGTCGCTAGGGCCAAAAGCAGCTGACCTGGGGGAAAAGATGCAGTATGATAAATAATTCCGTCATGGGTTAAAGTTGGCATTAGGCCTATTCCTTGGCATACAGTAGGTAAAAAGAATCTACCTTACTTAATCACTAATTTAATGCTCAACCCAGCAAGCAGCTAAGAGACCCAAATTAAACACACCCATGATGTTGATGAACAGGTGCATGCTGGGTGTAGCTAACATGCTGTTGAAGCTATCCTGTGAGCCTTGGTATGAATGGCATGGTGTTCTCAACGCGTAGCAAAAAGATCTTAGGTCCAGACATTAGTTCTCTTTGGGTGGTGTTCCCGTTTATTATAAAGGTAGAAAAAGGGTATTTCACATAAAATAGTACTTCACCCAGTGGTGATTACTAAAGTGCTGTGGCTTATTGTCGGTGGAGTGGGTACTCGCTCGGCTGCGGTAAGAACCGTGTGTTCCCCGCCATCCACACCTTTCCCTCACTGATTGCCACAACTGTAGATATACCTAATTCACAGTGACATACCACACCCAATGCAATACTCCCCCAAGTGGCTAAAATAAGTATTAACTAAATTAATCTAACCAAAAAAGTGGATATAAATGGCTCCTACACATGCTAAATGCTAAAATGCTCATGGTGGATCCTCCAGCAGTGAGGGTGTGTGAGGACTTTCTGCTGTTTGTGCCTGTTAATCCCTGCAGAGCCTCCTTCATCTTAAAATGTTTGAACACTTTGAGAAGCGTAGTGGGACCAGAGAGGCTCAGTGGACTGGTTATATAATGCACTGAGAATAAACGAGCACAGAAGTTGAACCTAGAGCAGACTGAGGAGGACTTCGTGGTGCACAAGAAAGTTCAGACAGATGAGTACAACAACACACTTTTCTGGTGTTTATCAACGTAGTGTTGTGTGTGCGTGTGTAGGGGAGACCGGGGTTGGTTGGCACACAGCTATTTTCTGGTCCTTCAGACACAAACAAAAATGTAAATCTTTGCTTTCTTGACTTGCACTTATCTAATGTTACTATGTTGAAAACATCTGAAAGTCACTGACTTTTTTGGTGAGGGTAACATTTCATGTTTAAATAAACAAAACATTTAAAAGGAAAATGTGTTCTAGTTAATAGACATTGGAATCAGCTATATTTTGATATAATATTTGAAAGTCTGGGATGAGTGATGGCAGCTAGCTAATTCCATCACAAAGTTGGGTCAAATGTGAGTGGGGTTGGTTGTGCCAACGATAGTTTTCGTGTTCATTAACTTGTAACTGTTACTGTATATTTAGTCTGGGTATTTTAAGAGGCTAATTAATTATTAATTATTATTATCTTGAATGGTCAGTGGCAAAAGTAAATAGACATTCCTACTGATAAATTGCTTAAATGTTGTTTGGTTTTAAAAAGGGGCAGATATTCTATTAAATGTTAATGTTTTCTGGTTCTTGTTTGAATTAAATGTTCAACCAAACTGTTTCTATTTCTTGCTTCATTTTTTGTAATTATAGCATGTCAACATTGTGCCAACCAACTCTGTGATGATGCTACCTTAACTAGCTTAGCACGACACCGGCATAACCATATGGCAGGGGTCTTCAACATTTTTCAAGCCGAGGACCCCTTAACTGAAAGAACGACGGAGCAGGGACCCCATACTACATATATTGTAGAAAATGAAGTTGCATATTAAACTGGGCCTACAATATCATGTGGGCCGCTTAAAACCTTTTATACATATCTTTTTTGCATAGAATACTAAGATATTAAAATAGCCAGTTCATTTTTAACATGATTTTATATATCATGTTTTAATGTTAAACATACATGTAGCGCTGTGAATCCTTATACTGTATCTGGGGATGGCCTTAGTGACATCCTTACCTATAGGCCAGTAAACCTATCATCAGTGGGGATTCATATTTGATAATAATATGTTGGATTCATTTTAGGACTTTTTAATTTTTGAAAAAAACTTAAAAAGCATAACAATAATTTGGAGGCCCCCCTGCATTGACTCTGAGGACCCCCTAGGAGTCACAGACCCCCTGTTGAAGATCCCTGCCATAGGGCATAACACATCCAATTTTCTGACCGAACTGTTGGCAGTCTATTTGCATTGTGGGTAATGTGTGCACCAGATTTGGACAAGGAAGATGAATGTATGGATGGCTGTGTAATATCTCTGGTTCTGCTGTATCGATTTTGATCCTCCTTTTTTTAACTGTCCATCGTGAGTCAGACGGTGTTATAAGTGCTAAATCGTTGGAGACCTCTTTTAACCAAAATTTAATTTTGATAAGCAGCTCCTTATACTCATGCAGCATATTAGTTATTGTTTGCAACAAATAAAAGGTATTATAGGTAACCTAAACATTTAAAAAAAACAACTTTCATGTTTACATTTGACTTAAATTATGAAACTTTTTGTTTATATATTTATTAGGAAAATGTGATGTTTATGCATGCCTTCTGACTTGTTTGGATCAGTTGGTCCTCTTAATATTTTCCTACACACTATGTTTACCTCACCACAAACAGTGCATGTTCTTCTTGAATCCCCTTTTTAGCCTTGAAGCCTCTCTCTTGCCAAGTCACGATTCAACAAATCATTTCACCATCAATGAACTGTATGCAGTTCAAGTTATAAAATATCCAAAAAGTCCATATTTACGGACTGGTTATTTAATGATGGGATTGTATGTCACATCCTACACAAGTTTACCTGGTTGGAATAATTTGACCAACCATCCAATTTTTGTACGTTTCTTTAATTAACAAAATAATTTGTTCACAGTTTAACAAACAAGATGTTACACTCAAAGCTCAAACATTGATATACAAAAAAATACATCTAAAAAACCCAAAGTCATAAATGTTGTCTGTGAAGCGTTTGATATGATAAAGTGCTTTATCTTTGTGTTGCACCTGGAGGTCAGATGTAGATAGTCATGTTAGTTGTAGGCTGGATACTATTTGTCTATTCAAAGCATATATATATGTTTTTTTCAGTATTCAATATAAAAATACAATTTTAGATGTGTGCTCATACGAGCAGATGAAGGATGTCCACTATGATGTAGTGTGTTCTCTAATCCAGCAGTTGCATAATGTCTGTCTATCCATCCGACATGTGGGCGGCTCAGCGGGACATCATTCGAACAAACTCTAAAAAAAAAAAAAAGACAAGAGAAAGGAGGAAGATGAGGATGAATGTAGTTGCCCAAAAGATCCCATAAAGTCAAATAGAATTTCTCTCACCCTCAAAGTCCACCAGACCGTCTCCGTTGAGGTCGACATCTCGGAGGATCTCGTTAATCTCTCTGTTGGTCACTTGTTCTCCCATCAGCTTCTTCATGGCTTCACGTAGCTCAATTAAACTGATCTGGCCGTCACCATTAGAGTCAAACTGGAAACGAGAGAGACAGATGCTAAGGATCACATGTATATCAAACTGAATACACAGGGACATTTTTAAGAAATAGCCTACAGTAGTTTGCTTTCAATGCAGCCTGCATTGTAATCTCTGACTGTGTCAAACCACCACTGGTTGGCACCAAAGTGAGACATTTTCGAATCTTTCACATTGTGCCCTCATGACCCACTTTGGAAGCTGAAAGAAATTCACATAAGTGGTTGATCAATCAGCGACAACAGGAGGAAGCTACAGTACAAACAAAAGGAGGTTAAGTTTTTGATTAATTGAAATAACATAATTTCTTTTCATTTATTTCTGTTGCACCAATTTAAATTGAAAGGTAAACTTTTCTTCGTTGTCAAACGTCTGAACATTTTTCTTTCTGTATAATTTCTTTAATCTTTTTCATCTTGTCGATTTTATTCCCTTGAAAATGAGTTTGTTATTTTAAAAATGTGACAAGGGGGGGCCTTATATAAGCTGAAGCTTCCCTTACCCTTTGGTTACGACCAATAAATTCATTCATTCAAATTCATTCATTCATTCATTCAACATCTTGTACTTTCCATTTTGTTTTCTCTCTGAATAACGCTTGCTAAACATACATCTTGTTAGATTTGCATTTGCCAGCATCAGAGAACTCCAGTTTCTTTAAACATGCACAAAATGTGTGCAAATATCTGAACGGCACTTATTATCTCCCACCTGTTGTCCCAATAGACTTTTTTTAAACAGCAGTCATTTAGACTCATCATAGCAGGAAAACATAAGAATTTAAATAAAGGAAACAACACGTGTTGTGAATGGTTTGTTCTCACGATAATTACTACAGCCACGAGAGGTCACCGCCTAACAACAAACGTAAATACTAGTGCTGTCAAACGATTAAAATATTTAATCGCGATTAATCGCATTAATGTCATAGTTAACTCACAATCGCACATTTTTACCTATTCTAAATGTCCCGAGATTTCTTTTTGTCCAATTATTTTTTCTCATTTTAATGCTCTTATCAACATGGAAAAGTGGATCAGCTTGCTTTATGCTTTTGTCGCCTGGCTTTGACGAGGGGGGGGAGAATTCGCATCAGCTGTGTGCTTGGCCATCAAGTGGTATTTCAGACTGGACGTGCTGCGATGATAGCTCAGTTCACAACGACAAAACACACAGATCACGTTGGTCTTGTCAATGGAACCATTTGGCAACTTTTTAAAAGTAAACTTTCCATTCAGAATCTTATTGGCATCCATTTCTGTAATAAAAATAAAGGCTTTTAATCAAAACTTCACAAGCTCTTGCTCCTCTACATGCAAGTGCCTGAAGTTTGCTCTTTTGCACGTTTGAAGATTTTAACCCTTTTTCTTCAAGAGCACCAGCATTTGTTTATGTGCATCCCAAGATTTACCCACTGAGCACCCCACCCCAATATCTTTTTAAACTTGAGTTTATTTATTGTTTCACAGCAAATCAGATTTATAGAACTTTTTATACAGCAGACATTTTGGCTTGTCATAGCAGGAAAGGCACAGGTGTAACTAATCACACTAACGATGGCTAGCAACTATTGCAATGCAGGCAATTAGTGTTCTTAGTTACACCTGTGTTTGATGAGTTAAAATATCTGCTGTGATAAATGAACCGCTTTAAGTAACAAATGTATATGCTGACCTCTCTGAATGCATCTCGTAGTTCTTTGACTCCGATCATGTCTGCTGTCTCTGCCAGCAACTTGGGTCCCATCAGCTCCACAAAGTCCTCAAAGTCCACTTTACCTCCACCTACAACACACAAGTTATATAAACAAAAAAGCCACGTCAGCTCCTGCTCTCTAATCTAATCATCAACTCTCACAGTCATTTCCTCTGATGTCCATGTATCTCCATTCAATTACAACAGTAAAGAGCGTGTTAAATCATTGTTAACCAATTGCATTAACAGTAAACACAAGCTATCCTATTTTATTTTAATCATTTTAAGAAAAATAACCAATGTAGTTAAAACAACTTCCAAGACGTTTCTGCTGCCAACTAGACAGTTCTCCTGTTTTATTTTATTCTTTAAAAAAAAAAAAAAAACTTTTTTCTTTCTTACTGCATTTTGCCTTTATTTGATGGTCACTGTAGAGAAAGACACTAACAAACAGAAAGATAGATAGGGCTCTGACATGCAACAACGGTAGTCTGACCAGGAGTCGAGCCATGGACGTTTCTTGTTTGACCGCGCTCCAGTCTTTACTTTTCTTCTTTTCTGTTTCTATTCTATTCTCTTCTGTCCTATTGCTGGTCTTGTTTCTGTTCCTTTTCTGATCTTTGGGTTCTACTCTGTTCTGTTCTCTTAAATGCTTCAGGTTGCTGTTCCACTCACAGATCTGCTGGCTCAGTTCAATGAGCTCCATCTCTGTCGGCATGTATCCCATGGTCCTCATACACTCCCCCAGGTCGTTGTGACTGATGTAGCCTTTTTTTTTCCTATCAAACTCCACAAACGCCTCGCGGAGCTCTGATAAAATTTTTTTAAAAACAAACAGAAAACATTTTAATATTTTTCAGTCAGTTGTTATATTCACATGTTGTAGAGCAGAAACACTCTTAGGTTTGCTGCAGAGAAATCACCTCACCATCAATCTCCTCTGGTCTCAGCTCTCTGTCCTGTTGGGGGAAGTAGAGACACACATTAGCTTCTCTCTTCATACTTCTCTTGCTGAAAATATTTACAGAGCGTGTTAGTACAGGCATTGTACAGAGATATAAACAGTCAAATTTAAAGCAACATCATTGCAAAAACACCCAGACAACCACTGAACAGGGAAGAGATGCTACACAAACAGAAATGAAAATGAGAGTAATGATTAATGGAGTTTGACTTTATGTGGTGAGGATGGTATAAAATATAAATTGTCCATTTACGTTGCTTCAAATCTGAGCCCATATGTGTTATAGTCAGGATTTTAACATTATTTGCAAATGTAGAGAAGTGATTCATATGCTTTAGTTGTTAGTTGTTATTACATACAAACCCAGTGCATCTCCAAATGAATAACAGAGTCTAAACCTATTTGGATTAAATTGTACACAGCATTATGATATATATGCTGTCTTGTATATAGCACTTAAGCTCGCACGCAAGCCCAGTCGTACAAAAGAACACAATGGAAGTTGTGGTTCAGTGCGGAGGACATTAGGCTAAGAGCTGTGGAGAGAAAACAATATGGGACAAATCCTCTGGCATCATTTCATTTCCTTTAGTTGCCCTCAGCCTCAAACCATTCCTCCGGTACTACCTGTGCCGTGATAATACTACCCACGTTGCCCAAGTTTTCTGTATATCATTTGGTTTGTGCTAATTCAATTCAACATATGTTTATTTAGGAAACTGCAACATGTATGCATCCTTTTCAAAATAAATAGTAAAAGTATTTCCAACTAGATGTTGACACAGGGCCCATCTATAAGACAGGGCCTCAAGATAAAAAAAAAGGCAAGAGACACCTTAAGGTCCTTTTCATTTCAGTTTACATTGTCATTTAGTGTTGCATTACTTTTTATCTTCTGGGGGACTTTTCTGGAGCCCAGGGGCAGTCGCCCACTTCCACTGCCTGGTTGGAAATTCAGCCTTGACCTCCAATCATCCTGTGCCTCATCACATTCGGGAGTTAACCTCCACAAAGCCGGTCAATCATTTTCTATGGAAATGAATGATCGACCCCTCTGAGTATGTGCTGTGCCAGCAGATTTGATCGTCTGACCCGGATCAGTGATGGGATGACACAGCTGGTGTGGTGGAGAGCAGGAGGATTCAACCACGATGCAGGGATGAAAATGAATCGACACAAGTGGACAAAGTTGAACCGGGGGCTTGTGTGAGGACCACAGTGTGTTCTGTTACATACGAGTGTCTGTGAAAAGCCATGTTTAAGGAAGATGCAGGCCGGGCCCACGATGTTGTGCAGCATGTTGCAGTTCTTCACCAGCGTACAGAAGGGATCGTTGAACGGCTTATCCTCCACGTCCTGATCCTCCTCTCCCTCCTGGCCTACTGCCCTCACCTTACCCCTGAGGGACCCATCCATTACTCCCTTTAGAGGCAGACCAGGCTGTTATTTCACCATTGCAATCCTCAGTCATGCACTGTCTGCATTCACATGTAAGACATAGTAATACATTTCAAGGAACCCCCAGGAACCCAGTGTTTTCTAGTCACACACAGTAAGTCTGGATTACATAAAATGATTATTGTTTTAAGGCAGTCCACTCACATCAGCTATTATCCTTACTGTAAAACATGTTTTGATCTCAACATTCCCCTTATGTCTCCATCCTGCTGACACTTACTGAGGTAATTATGGTAACCGTCTGGTCTAATGACTAACATCTTGTGTCAGTATGTAACACTGTTACAGTAAGAAATTGCACAGTGTGTCCTGGATGAACATTTAGAATAATAATAAAGTTTTCTTGCAACTCCCCATTAAAGGAAACGTGTATTAGAACAACCAGTGCTGCAATCACTGTTTCCTCCATTTAAAAAAATAAATAAAAGTTTTACAATTATTAAAACTATTATCCAGGGATTAAATAATTAAAGCAAGTTGTGAAGAAAGTTTCGAAAGCTGGTAAGTGGTCTTTTGAACTATTATTTTATGCTTTTCCCAGATGACAAGAATGAACTTCTTTGCTCAAAGTTGCTGAGATGTTTTATAATCAATCACACAATCAAACGTACACAGATGCAAAATAGTAAAAGTGTGAATTATTAAGTGCAAGAGACAAAGTGCTCTTACCTTCTTCATTTTGTCTTTCGGATTGGTGCAGTTGCCCATTACCCAACCTTCCCTGGTCAACAGCTGCCAAAAATGTCCCTTTTCTCTCTCTCTCTCTCTCTCTCTCTCTCTCTCTCTCTCTCTCTCTCTCTCTCTCTCTCTCTCTGATCTTATTTGTCTGTTTTTATCTCTTCTCTCTCTGCTCTCCTCTCTCTGGACTTCTCAGAAGTCCAGCTCAGGTTAGAGCTCTGACTTTGGTGGAAACTTGTGTCCCATGCTGATTATCAGTTTTCCCATCTGACACAGAGACAGAAAGTAGTAAAACAGCTCTAATCCATGCATGAGCAATCCTGAACGACTGCACCCGTCTCTATACGATCCAAAGTCAAAAGACGTCACCAAACAAAAACAAACTAACCAAACCAAACTGAGCTCTCTACTGGAAGCAGTTTACTGGTGATTCTCTTCGCAGCAGCAGCATCACTGTTGCTTTCTCTTCACACAGATCCACTCTTTTAATCCCCCTCTCTCTTTCTTTTCAGTAGCTCTCGCTCTCTCTCTCTCCTCCCTCTCGTTCACATGTTGCACCAGCAGCATTCAAATGACTTCATCTACAGTATGAGGAGTTTTAGAGGGAGGATTAAGAGATGGATTAATCCCTTCAATTTGAGATTAAACAGGGAGATAGGGTAATGAAAAGAAAAAAATAGAAAGTAACATGATAGAAAAGAAGAAACAAAAAAAGACCCAAAACTGAAGTTATACTTCTTAATTGGTTGAAATAAGCAGCTTTGGTCTTTTAGTGAAAATTACCATATTGTCAAGGATAGATTTCTAAAATAAAAGTGAATAAAAACTAATATCTATCATATTATCAAAACCATGATTTCCATGTTGATTAGATGATACTTAAATTAATAGATATTTGCATTTTCTTTGCCAAAGATTAGACTGGACACTGAGTATTAAAGTGTATATGTAAAACAAAAAAATGTATATTACAGTACAGTATGAAACTGGTACATACATTTTGCATGCCAAAACAAACGCTTGTATAATGTAAAAATTAACTGTGAAATGTGCACAAATATAAATCTATAAAAAAACAGTTAATATGATGCAAAAGACTTGTCTGTGCAGTCCATGGTGGAAAAATCAATCACACTACATATATCTTTAAACTAGAACAGAGGGGATTGATTTTCTTTGTGAGTTATTCTGATTAACTGGGAGATCAAACGCTCCACTGAATAAGAAATGTAATTCTAAAATCAACTGTCAAACGCAAGGTTGTTAGAGTAAAAACACAATTCCTGACAGGTTTTGGAGATACAAAGTTCATCTCTGTGCTGTGAGCTTTACTGTAAGTGTTTCCATGAAGAATTAGAAGTTCAAATCATGCTAAACTTTAAAAACCAAGTGAGCCATTACGCTTCAGCAAATGAGACCCACAGTATCTGTCACACTTGACAAGATGCAACGGCTCAAAGTCCAAAAAGTGCTTTGTGGAGGAAGGTCTGACCTCTTACATCCCAGAACTAGTTTTGTCTAAAATGATCACGACATTGAAGTCACAAGTTGAGGTTATGAGTGCGATGCTAAGTGGTCAGCTGAGCGCGTACAAAGCATCTGTCAACAAATCTCTCCAAAAGCAGATTTGGCATGCTGCTTACTACAGAGCATCCATATGGAGAGCACAGCTTGTGTGTGTGTGTGTGTGTGTGTGTGTGTGTGTGTGTTTGTTTAGCTTTGCATGTTTTTTCTCTAAAATTGAAACACACTATTGTACTAAACAATATAAGATAATAGAATATACTCTAATGTACACCATATAGAAATAGTAAGACAAATAAATGCACATTTGATGGGTGATGTTGTTATTGGTTATGTTAGAAAATGCTAATTTACTACACAGTCTGTATTAAAACAGTTCACTCATAAGTCTTATTGTTGGTCAAATAAAAGTGTTTCTATAATAAAAATCAGTTTTTATGATATAGGCTATCATTTAGTTTTTGATGACTCAAATGTTTTTGTTCACAAGTAATCAATTATACAACAAAAAGCATCTATTCTTCTTCGTAAATGCACGATGGGAAACATTTTTATTGCTGCAAATCAAGGGCGTAACTTTGGCTTTTTAGCAAAATTAATATTTTTAACCTCAAACACTTCAGTCTCTGGTGAATTTTTCTGCAACAATTTGTGACTTTTCTGCATCAATTTATGGTGCAAATGTCTTTATTTATGTAAAGGAAATTATAATAGGTTTTTGGGGTGGGTTGCACTGGCCAGTTTTAATATACTCACACAGGTGTTTTCAATTACTCTGGCTGATTAGAGCTTGTTGCCAGTGCAACAGAAGTAAAAGGAGAGTGGTAGAGATGTCATTCGAGCACAGCCACGGCCACACATGCCTGAGAACAGCTCTAATCAGGTGGGTTAAACAAGAACGTGCAGGACATTTAAAAAAATGATGTGATGGTGTGATTTTGTGAAAGCTCCAGTATTCTCCTCAAATAAGACAAGATGCGTGGTCTGAACTGATTTTCTCATAAATCTGTTTGGATTTAAATGTCAAATGATCTTCCTAAAACGAAACATAATGGTGACATCTCTTTCCGTTTGGTCAATATTCTGTTGCAATCATCAGCAGTCACCACTGGAGGCCACTTTAGGACAGTCAGGTCTAATGTAGCTGAGTGTTATCTGACAGCTGCTGCAGTGAAGATTTGAGACAGTAATAATACAACCCCTATTTTTTGCAGAACCTCCTGGCAGATTGTGCAGCTTAAGAGTAATGCCCACTGTAATTTAAAACGTACCCGGAAAAGGTTCTTAAGTAGAAACAGACCGTTTGGACTTTAACACTTTAATTGTGGGTGATTTGGTGGGCATGCAGACAGATATGAGCGCTGTCAGTGGGTATAATAAGACTACAGTATCTTTCACTAATCTGATCCTCATGTAAGAGATCAGAAATTACATTTGCTCCCAGCCTGCTACAATATGTTTTGCTGCTAGTGACACTGACAAGGCACTAAGTCAGGTTTCTTTCAATAAAGCAGATCCACAAAGTCTTGGCTTAAGTGTAATTTAGATTTCATGGAAATATTTTTACGTAAGAAGACAAAACATAACAAATTAAGTACACGGACAGTGGACTAACTCAAACAAACCCTCATCACATACTTTAGCATCAAATAAATCATATTGTGCACCTTCAAACTTCTCCAGAAGACTGAATTTGAAAATGTGCATGCAAATTCACAGCAAAAGTTAGTTTAAAAACATTACATCTTTAAATATTTTATATACAAAAGTCACATTGCGAGCTGCATGAGCATGTTTAATTATTTATCCTGTGTGAAACCAAAATACTGTCTAATGTAATGGAGGTCCTCACATCTCAACTTCAAATGACATCTGAAGCATGAAGTGACACATGAGGTCAGATCATATTTAAAAACCTACTCGTGTTTTTTGACATCACGATTGTGTTTTCCCTGAGGTTCCTTTGATGGGAAAAAGTTTCAAATGCTAGCAAGTTCAGTCCAACTCCAAACAAAAATACTCCCATCAATCAAACCGTCTGCTCATATCCACCACCTATTAACGACTAAAACATATCTCTAAGTATATATATATAAATAAATTCCAATTAGTTACATTCAAACTCTAAACAACATAACTTTATCAACCAAATTAACTTTGTCTTTCTGTGAGGTCCTTCATAATATAACAAAACTGACACCAGCGGCTGTATGAATAACCCGAGACACAACCAATACCATTAAGCCTGATTAATTACCAGGCTGATTCTCTCTTGCTGATGGTTCCAGTTAATCACGCCAATGAGATGCTGTTGGGTGTCTGTGTGCGTACGTGCGTGTGTGTTTTTGCATGATGCATGCACACAAACACACTCAGGCTTATTTATGTTACTGGGTTTCCGTTTTGATTACTTTACATTTGCTTGTATCCAGGTACAGCATTGGATTACTGTCACAGTAGTAGTTGTAGGATTTTAGCACCACACACTAACCGTGTGTGTGTGTGTGTGTGTGTGTGTGCGTGCAATACTCGGGTAATGTGACTCTGTCCTTTCTTTTGGACTCGGTGTACTCTCCTGCAACTGTCCCAAACCTGTGTGTGTGAGAGAGTGTATGTGTGAGCAGGTAGACATACTGTATCATGTACTGATCTGGTGTCAGATGTGCATCAGCTGGTGTCTAGTGACGTGAGCTGTCATTCAGAGAAAGACTAGAAGAGACGGAATAGATGGAGCATGACAGGAGTAGACTAGAAGAGACGGAATAGATGGAGCATGAAAGGAGTAGAAGGAAGAAGTATTCGGATAGAAATACAGCGATGTAAAAATTCTCCATTACAAGTTAAAGTCCTACATAAAAGTACAGGTACTAAAGAAGGTATTATCAGCAACACTGTTGGTGTCATATGTCAGATTATTAGATTATCAGTACTGATGCATAAATGTGGAAGAAGCATGTTAATGTAGTTGATCAAGGTAGATTGAGTTTTAACTACTTTATATAATATTGAGAAATGTAATCAATTAAAATTGATCATATTTTATATGTTGATCATATGTTTGGATTTGAAATATTTTTGTTAAAAGTAATATAGTCAAATAAATGTATTGGAGGAAAAAGTGCACATTTCCCTGTGAAATATAGTAGAGTAGGAGTAGCATAAAATAGAAATACTCAAGTGAACTACAAGTTAAAATTGTACGTAAGTACTACTTCACCACCTCAGCAGATATTGTTTGCAGTGGTGAAAATAATCAATGAATAATAAATGGACGTGGGTTTAAATGACGTTATTATTTGGAAATATGAGCTCAACTAACTACTGTGAACAACAACTTAAAGTTTGTCTTTATATCCCTATAATTAGTACCACATTATGTTGACTTTTAGTTTATTTAATTTTTAAGTTAGGTACTTGCCTAGATGAGCTCATAGTGCAGAGCAGTCCTGTCTGCTTTGCATTCACTAAACATACTAATAATAAAACTATCATATAAATAAACCCATATTTAAATAACTCAAGTATGTCATGAGCAAAAACAATACATCTACAGTTCACAAGTGAAATAACCTAAACACATTCAAATGTGCAAAATGGTGATTACATAGAAAACCAGACGCAAAATGTACCTTAAAGTGCCAAAAGTCTACCAATCAATAGTCCAATCTTTTAAAGCAGTTATATTTGAAACCGTTGTCTCGGTGAAGTCACATTCTGATGTAATTTGTGTAACTGAGCTTGTTTTATGAAACATAATTTTAAGATGATGAGACTGTGCGAGCCTCTTCAAGCTCCATCTGTTTGATTTCAGTTCAGCACTATGTGGGGGCTGAGGGTCTCGCTGTCTGTGACCTGCTGTCTGTTACAAACAAGCTTCATCCTCTCATGCACCGGTTGACAAAGTGAGGTTCAGGGACCCCGAGGCACCCTCCAGTGAAACAAGGTAAAGATACATTTTCTCTTCTCTTCAGACTTTGCCAACATGCTCCTCTCTCCCACTCAATCAGCCAATCTCTCTAATTTTGGCTCACTTGCATCACCACTGACATCACATTTCTTTTTTTTCCTTTTTCTATATTGATTTTTCTCCTTCTAACCTAAGCCACGCTCATCATCATCAACCCCCCTTCAGAGTTTGCTGACATGATCAGGTGCACTCTTTCTTCATGTCGAAAAATAAAATAAAAAACAGAATGACTCACAAGCTGAGATCAGAAACAGGAAGCAGGTGGGGCTTTAACTTTGGTTTAATCTCTTTTGATTTTATTGTCATACACAAAGCCACCACTTTCTCACACCATGATCCTACATGTCTGACCATGGGGTGACAGATGCTGTGATGTCGTAGCCTACTGTGCTGTGTCGTGTTTCACTGCTTACCATGGGAGTGATGGGATGTGATGCGATACTGAGATAAGGTGTTCATCAGATCTCTGGCTGACTATGGCCATATCTGTTACGGATTACTCTGTCGTAATGTTTCCCAAAGTAAAGGAGCTTAAATCCTCTCAAACACACGCTATCTCCATCCTTAGCTTAGCCCTCGTGCTTTGCTGCTCCCGCCATCTCCAGAAGAATTTAGGGTTAAACGGGAAGGCAGAATGGTTAATGTTGTTGTTGCAGCTTAATGCCCTTCTGCCATATGAGATCAAAGAGGTCAGGGTTGTGAGAAAGACAGATATTTACAAAAACTGGACCACTGCCAGGCTTTCAATTTGAATTGGAGGCTTAGGGTTTTAAAAGAAGCCGGTAATCTGATGCAGTGCATGAAACACACACATGAACCCACAAAAGTGTCAGACACACAAAGTTGAACTTATGAGTCACACACACACACACACACACACACACACACACACTGTAGCAGATGGTTCCTACCTGTCCAAACACAGAGTCCACGATGGGTAGCAGGTCGACAGGCTCCCCGTCCTCCTCATTCTGCCTCTCTCTCCCCTGTGGTCCCTCCATCTCCTCCAGCTCCTCCTCCAGTGTCTTTCTGTCCTCAGCGGCCGCCGCTGTCGTCTGGGGGAACTGACCGAATTTCTGGTGGCGAGGAAGCTGAGCTGTAGCAGTTTGAACCTCTCCAACGCCACCTCCCTGCTCGTTGGTTCGCTTCTTCTGCTTCTCCATCTTCTTCTTGATGGCGGCCTGCACCTGAGGGGGAAGGGGGGGGGGGGGGGGGCAGAGACATATTTTGACATATTTAGTGGTGTACATAGATGCAAAATATGGTTAGAAGTAGTTCCTGTGTCTTGACATAAATACTATTGTCTTTTATTGTGAAGCACTTTACGTCCGTTACGTTCGTTACGTCTGCTCTAAAAAGGTGCTCTATAAATAAACGTAACTTACTTTAATTGCCTACAAAAAAACAATGCACCGTGTTATTCTAATCATGTTTCACCAACATGTCAACTTGTCATGGAATACATTACAGAAATAATCTAACAGGGTTAGACCTAGGACAAATTTCTCAACCAACAAAAGGTCATTTACAGTAATTTAGTTTATCGGAAAACATTTCACCAATAATGGAGACACATGTTTTTCACTAGACAGCAATCATTCATCATTTACATCAATTACACTTCAATAACTTTAAGTTACCATATCTTGGAATTGATTTTGGTGGACAAACAATCATATAGTCATGCAAAATTAAATTAATGTAAATGTCTTTTTGTGCATACAGTACAGTTGCATATTTGCACACAGAAAAGCATCAGAAGGTGTGTTATGAAGAGAGGACAGCTTGACACATAAATACCTTGATCACATATACATATTTACATACATTTAGACACCCGTATTCACGCACCTGTTTTGCACTCCTCTCCTGTGGCGCACTCATCGCTCCAGCACCGCCTCCTACGGCGGACGGCTCTCGAATGATCATGAACATCTTGGTGTCACAGGCTCACATACACTCTCTCTCTCCCTCACTCGCCCTCCCCCTCCCTCACCCTCTCTCGTGCCTCTTCCCTGCTCTCCTCTCTTCTGCAGAAGCTCTTGTTGTATTTTATGTGCTAAAATTCCCTACAAAGTCAACTATAAAAGATTTAAAAAATGGTTTAGAATTTGGCTGTTGATAAAGTGAAAGTCTTTCCTTTGTTCCAGGTAAACGAAAGGAGAACGAATAAAGTAGTTCAAGGAAAAACAATAACTCAAATCTTCTTCTACTTCCTCCTCTCTGTCCTTGTATTTCCTCCAGTTTTTTATACTCAGTGTTTCACCGTGCTCCTGTCCATATCTCTCTCTTGGTGCGTTCAGGTGAGGAGGTTTTTATCTTCAACTGTTGTCTTGGCTTCTGGGATTGAGTTCCTGCACCTCTGCCCCCGCTCGCTATCTCTTGGTCCTTTAGGTGACACTCTATACCTCCTGCGCTTTACCTCTCTCACGTTATCTACCTGTAACACATCGACTTCTCTCTCTCCTTTTCTTCCTCCCCTTCCTCCACCTTTCCCCCTTCATCACAGGTGAACACTCCTCCTTCTGTCATCTATTTCTGGTCTTGTATTTATTTTTTTGTCCTCCCATCATTGTCTCTTTCAATCTTTCTTTATTTCCCTCCAACAGTAATCCTCATTGCTCTACATGCTTTCTCCTCTTCCCAGTCTCTCTGTCAATCTATCCGCCCTCAATCCCCTGTCATATTTGGAGACTTTTTGTAATACAAATTGGATTCTTTTGGAGGTTCCCAGGTCAGCTATTCATTACATGTCAGGGAGCGATAGAAAGAGAACGAGGGGTACAACAAACTCAGCAGCTATGTAATGATAATGATGAAAGACTAGCCTATAACACATCCCCTCAATGTTGTCCTGCATGTATAATCCGATCCAGCAAGCATGGCTGAGCGCACACACATGCACACACAGGTGAGCATGTCACCACTGACCTCTATTTTTAGACATGAATGATCATACAAGCATGAAAGCATGTCACTGTGGTTTTCAGCTTTCTGAAACAGCTGTATAGCTTTGTAGCTTTTGTATTAAGCACCTGATTCCACTAAAAGCTTCTACAAAAAAACATGAATTTGTTTCCCCTACTTCCAGTCAAAAACAGGGACATTGGCAGGTGATCAGAATCAGAATCAGAAAGGGCTTTATTGCCATGTATGTTTTTTACACATACAAGGAATTTGTCTTGGTGTTGTTGGTGCATGTCACACATTCTCTAAATATAAGAATGATAAGAAGAATATAAAGATAAAGGCTCTCACTTTCCCCCCTGTTACGCCTTTAACTGCCTCCCCTGAAATCTCCCTCCATCTCTACCTCTCCCGCTTTCTCTCTCTGCATCTCCTGTTTTAACCTGCATTAAACATTGCAAACTGAAACAGACAGTGACAGTGTATATGTCCAAGACTTAGGGATAATGTACAGCTTGACATCTCTCCAGTTTCTAATGAGGTTTCCATTATTCACTTCAACCCCATCTTTCACCCTCTCTGTCTTTCTTTAGCATCTCTCGTCGTCCCTCTCCTCATCGATTATTGATGGAAGGAAGGGGCAAATTCTCGAGCGGGAGGCAGAAAAGAGATTCATTACAGAAAAAGCTAAGTTACACTGCACTGATGGTTAAATAGAGGGGTTTTATTTTGGGAAAAGATCAGTCATGTGAGAGAGAAAAGATAAAGGATGGATGAACAAGATGAAAAAAGAGATGAGGGGGTGGAATAAATCACAGAATTTTCATGGAGAAAGATTTAAAAAAAGAAAAATAAAACTTTTAAGGAGAACTTCTTCTTTATCTCAGACTTCTCTTTCAACTTGACCCTCACTGAAACCGATCAAAGACAGGGATGAATGACAGAGGGAGTGGCAGCAGAGCGTCTCGTGTTACTGCAGTTTGATCGGCCTGCAATAATATCTAATTACAGATCAGGACAGTTAGAGGAAAGAACTGGACATAATCCTGACAGGTATATGCTTAATTTAGCCTAGCAGTCCATGGTTAATGAATAGGCAGATGACGCACAGAGATTAAATTGATATTGATAAAAGATACGTTTTATTTGGGTCAGACTAATTATTCATTATTACTAATTTATTTGTTTGTAATAGTAGTCACAGATCACTGCCCATTTGGCACGAGGGATCTCATTAACCTTGCCTAACTGGACATTGAAAAAAACACCTTTGTGCGTATTCGTGTCACGTAAACACAAACTCAAACACAGACGACAGGTAATCAAATGATTATCTTGAGAAATCAGGTTCTTGCCTGTGGTGTGAGGTGCTGTGTGTTGAGTTGCATTACATTGTAAAATGTTATCAGAACTCTGTATCTGAGACCTCATCAGCACTTCACACAGGTGTCTCCATGCATCTCTCTCTCTCTCTCTTTCTCTCTTTCTCTCACAAGCTCTCCTGGCTTGGGGTGACTCATTCCAGATGTTTGGGATCTGGATCTTCATCCTCCAGGAAATTCACCCCTTGTCTTTCTTGCCCTGTGTCTATGGTTTCCTTGTCTCTTCTGTTTCTCTACCTGTATTTTTACATTGTAGTATTTCTATTTCTATACCTGTTACGACCCCCTGTATGGGATTTAGGAGGCTGGATCTATTGGCAGAAATGTTATTTAGTTTTCATTAGTGTATAATCACCTAAAACTATGAATAGTTGCGTTTTCGTTATCTTACAATGAACTCTTCATTAGAGGTCTCCACGGGTCTACCTGACAGTAGAACTCGAGATCCGATCCAGGACCCCTACGGGTTCGGATCTACTGTTATACGGTCAACTGGGTCCGGGTCGGGTCCCAATGTATTACCGCAGGTCCCGGGTCTGTTTAACATTATGTGTGATACCGGAGTGGAGATCAGACAGCCTGATCATCATAGAAGTTGATTCTAAACGAGCTGCGTTTGTCATGATCCGTCACCGTGACAGCAAGTGGAATTGGAGCTGAAATAACGAGTGAATTACCAATGCTGTTTCAATCAGCAAGAGCAATAACACAAAACCTAGATGTTTTTTTTACCAACTTTCTTGGAAACAATGGTGGATTACATGCATCATGGTCAGGCACAGGGGAGAAAGCTATGAATGTTACATTAGGTAAGACACAAAGTTTTGTTTTGACAACTTGTAAATTAAAGTGCTCGTATTATGCTCATTTTCGGGTTCATCATTGTATTTAGAGGTTGTACCAGAATAGGTTTATGTGGTTTAATTTTCAGAAAACATCATATTTTTGTTGTACTGCACATTGCTGCAGCTCCTCTTTTCACCCTGTGTATTGAGCTCTCTGTTTTAGCTACAGAGTGAGACCTCTCACTTCTGTACCATCTTTGTTGGGAGACGAACATGCGCAGTAAGTACTGCTAGCTTGTCAGTTGCAGAGTATGAGGGAGTGCCATGCTAGCAGCTAGGCAGGCATTATAACGTGTGTTGCAAAGTGACGCACGTTTGTCATGGAAGTAAAGGCTGGACTACAATAGAGCTGTTTGGAGCAGTTTGTTTTCTGTTGGAGATGGTAAGTCCCTTTTGGGGTGGACTTTGGGCTTTTTCACTTTGTAAACCTATAATGTGCACAAAAAGATAGCTAACACAATAAAAGAAAGGGGAAAAGCCAAAAAGTATAGTATGAGCACTTTAACATGAACTTGTTAATACCAATCAGCTGTGAAATCGGTGCCAATAGGGTCTGTGTCTCCCGGGTCCGTACGCTTTTGAGTCCGTTTGAGTCGCTGCTTTCAAATAATAGACGGATTTGGTTCCGGGTAGTACATTTCTGGGTCTTTTTGGGTCCAGGCATGAATTTTTGGACCTATGAAGACCTCTACCCTTCATAACTATATAGGGAGCAGGTCCTCCTCCATGGAGCCCGCCATGTTGCACCAGCATGTTTCTACAGTTCCCCAGAACCATAGACCGTAAAAATAAGCCTGGAACCCTTATACATCCATGCCCAGAACGGACAAACCACTGACTCTAAAACACTGGCTCTAGAAAGGGCCTTTGGCATTTTTACGTTACCTGAAGACCATCATAGATTCTACTACAAGCTTGGAAAGGGAGGGGCATTACACTGTAAAAATAATGGACGAAGCTTCACTGGCTTGGCCACGTCATCCTGCCCAGCTCCACCCTCTTGTCAAAAATGGTCACATCCGGTTGCAAAAAAGCAAGATGGTGATGCCCCTATCGCAAAATTCAAGGATTCGAAACGGCAGTCCACAGACCAATGGATGACGTCACGGATGCTACGCCCACCATTCTTACAGTCTATGAGGAGGGGTGAGGAAAGGGGTATTCAGTTGGCTGCAATCTGCACCCTCACCGCTAGATGCCACTAAATCCTATACAGTGCTCCTTTAAGTAAAGGATCTGAATACTTCTTCCTCCACTGGTCATATCTGTTTGGAGCCTAGAACTAGAAGTTGCTTGACATCCTCCTGGATCATATACATATGTTTACAGTCCACCTCATCTGGATCTTTCATAATGTAAATTTGCCATGTTGGTCTATTCTGTATACAAGAATGATCCCTCCTCTGCTGCTCCTCCTGAGGTTTCTTCCATTATTTACCCTGTTAAAGTTCTCATCAGAACGGATCAGAATTGTAAACATAAATTTGTAGACAAAACTTTGTGATTTGTGAAAACGGGCTGTATAAATAAATCCGACTTGACTGGAAAATAACGTTGCATCACTTTTTGAGTCTTCCCTAAAAGCTTTGAGGCTGAGGAGGCTGGCTTCTGTATGGTTCATAAAAACTCAGAGTTGTATTATTATAAAGACCACTGAGGAGCAGAGTGATGCTGCATTCAAAGTTACTGTTAGGCGCCCTCTGGTGGAATCAAATATACCAACAACACCCTTAGGAAGAAATGTAATAATTGAAATCTAATGCCAAATATCTAGACAGTGTTTTCTCTAGTCAAAACTTTCAAAGACACTCAAAGTATTTTAAAACGACATTTTTTGCAGAGTTCTGTAAAGGAAAGGCATATAGAAGTCATAATTACTTCATTTATTTTAGAAAAACTGTACACGTCATTAGAATAACAGGATTGGATACATAACAGCTTCAAAACACAGTAAGACATTGCAGCAAAATTAGTTAATACAATTATGAAACCTTTTTGCAGAGACCAGTTAAAGTTCTGTGGAGTTTTCTTTTAAACAATGTAATACATTCAGTGTTACTAAAACGCTGTGTGTATCCTTGAGCTCTAACAAATGTGCTGAACAAATTTTTTTCAAAATATTTGCAAAGGCATTGTTGACATCCATGTTTACTAGCAAGTACATTCATAGCGCTACTAGAGGTCAAAAACTCCACAGGGAACTTTTTCTAATGAATTTAAAAAAAAATAGAAATGTCTATTCTTTGTTTTTTTCTTATTGTTTAAAAAGACTGACCTACAATGTGTTAGTCTGTCTCTCAGTACTTTTTATAATACTCAGCCCCAAAGCCCATTCATGTCTACTTAATGTGTAAATCTTTAAATGCATTTTCCCTCATCAATCTATAATCAATTAGCCCATACAAACAAGCCAAAACAGGAGTTCAGATGTTTTTGCAAATGTATTAAAAAGAAAAAGTTAAATATTGCATTAACATAAGACCCCATTTCATGTGATCACCCTTCAGATGTTTCTACAACTTGATTGGAGTCCACCTGTGGTAAATTCAATTGATTGGACATGATTTAAAAAGGCACACACCTGTCTATATAGAAGGTCTCACAGCTGGCTATGCATGTCAGACCAAAAACTGAGCCATGAGGTCGAAGGAAATGCCTGAATACACTATTCTTTGCAATATAATTGAGGTCTATGGCACATAGGAATAAGATATATCATGCGTTGGATACACAGACAGTTGTAAGTATCATCAATTCACTGTTGGGTTTAGTCTTTTCATAGGATTTGTTGACAATGGCAACATTGTAGAATATCAATAGCCTTGAAAGTGTCATCGGTCTTGTCCTTTAGTAGTTTAATCTTCTTATTTCAAGTCTTACACAATGTGTCAAGGTTACCTGCGTGTTCATCCCACCACATCATTAATACAGCAAAGTCTTTATGACAAGGCAGATGTGTGAAAGCTCATAAGATGAGTCCATCTAATCAGTGGCTGAATCTTGTTCTGCAGTTTCATTCAGAATCTGTCCTCTGATGAAGAGGACATCTCTCCCCAGTGTGGGGTTACTATGGTGAGCGGCTCCCGGTTGTGTCCGTTGATTATCGGCCAGGGATTAAAGTACGGCAAAACAGGTTCTTTGAATTTGGCATTATAGAAGGTGAAGAGGTGGCTCATGTTTCCTGCATCATAAAACCCTACGTCACCACGATTATAGTCCAGGTAGATCCCAACCCTCCTGGGGGGTTTAGAGGGATATATCAAGCTCTCCTCTGAGTCAGTGCATGCTTCATACTCCCTGGTGCCGTCGCCGTTATCCCTCAGCACCAGGGTCCAGAAACCATCATCTGGGCAGAGGCTGATCTCCTCCTTTCTGTTGACGGAGGCTTTGGCCACACCCAGACCCCATGCTGTCTTGGAGCCCACCTCCACCTCCCAGTAGTGTCTACCAGAGGAGAAGGCTACAGAGCCCAGGACAATGTTGTACAGAGTGAAGCGCTCTGGGTTGTTGGGCAGGTCGGGCTGGATTTTTCCTACCTGGACGCTGGTGCAACACGGGGATACCCACAGGCGGGGGTAGGCTGTGTCTGGGTCGAGGGTCACCGCTGTGACAGCTAAAGAGGGCAAAAAAATATATATTACAAATGGACCAATGCAAACGTGTTTTATAGAGAATGACCCGAGAAAGAATACTTGGCAGTGACCTTCAACAAGATACTGAATGCCTAGCTGCTCAATTAGTGTAAGACGAGCTAGATAAGAGCATCAGCTCCATGGATACAAATAAAATATAAATGATACTGCGTCAAGATGTAACTCCATAGATTAATTAAATCCTTTATTACAGTCTAGTGTTACACAATCAGCAATAATGTATGATTATATGTCATTAGCAAATGACCCAAAATAAGTCTTTGCACACTTGACTTTGACCCAGTGACAAAAAACATTTTGAAAGCAGATAGTCATGTTTTAAACTCCTTCTGACAGAGCGGAGGGTTATTGCACAAAAGTAGAATTTATAAATCCAGGATAACCCATAAAGCGAGCCTTGACATAGTCTAATCTGTGCATCCTGGTTTTGTGCGTTTCACGAAGGCCAAGCCAGGCTGAGGAGGAGCGACTAGATCGAGCCAGGCTGAAGTAATTCGGATAGATGCGCGTTTACAGCTTTCTTTAACAGACCGCGGTCGATCACAGATTTACTGATGCTAAAATGGAGAATACGTGTTGTGCATACTTTACAGAGTGAGCAGCAGCTTCTTATGGAAGTATGATAATGTGAAACCCATTATTTGTAAAAAAATAAAATAAAAAATAAAACACGGCCGCTGTAATGAAACAGTGAGAGAAAGCGTGGCAGACGAATCACGGACCGACTGAATGCATAAGTAGCCTAAATATATACATTAACTGACCACTGCTCTGAATTGAAACAGTCATAATCATACCATTCAAGGAGTTAGGCTAATTATTTGCACAAATGAACAGTTGTACTCGACATTTAAAAGTGAGCAGAAGACAGCCTATTGTTATGCAGGAAATGTATCATGAAGATCAATTACAACCACTAAGCGCAAAGTGTACAACCGTTTGTGGAAATAATTAGCCTAACTCCTTGAATGGTTTCATTTAAGAGCAGTAGTTCGTACATGTATATTTTTAGATAAATTATTTCATCGGTGCGCTTCTGCCACGGTTTTTCTCAGTATTTTTTTTTAAAATTTTTTACAGAAGTTTCCTTCTTTACATATTATATGCTTTGCTCCCTCGTAGGCCTATATATGGACATAGAAAAGGCAGTGAAGAAATTACTCTGAAATCTAGAAACTATAAAGATAATTAAGTGATCAATTTAATGCACACTGTAAACATGACTGTAACAGTGTATTCATCGGTTATTCCCCCCCCCCACAGTAGCCTCAACTGTATATAGTTACTGGTCCAGTGAACTAAGACTATAATTAAGGAGGATTGTACAATAAGGATAGGGTTTTATAATTGTACAATCCTCCCAAATTGCAGTTCACTGGAGAGAACACACATTGTGTGCTAAGAATGCCAAATTAAATGCACATGGAAGAGGAACATACTGTACATGATCCTTTGTTAAAGAATACAAAAAGAAATAAATCATCTAAAATAATTAAAAGGTGTATTGGTCTCTGACCAGTGAAAACAGTGATGAAGGATATATTATCCTTCATCGCTGACTTCATTTAAAAACACATTTGCAACTGTATCAGCCTTTTCTAAACATCAACAACTGCCACAAAATATTCACCAAACATCTAACAATATGAACAGCAATTCTCATACAGCAATATAACAGTAACAATGACTGACATGAATAATTATAAAAAATAATGGTCACAACTTTTAATAATAACAGTGCTTAACTGGACAGCAAAATGTACCTGTTGTATTTTAATGCAGCCTAATAAAAATAAGGTAAACTCACTGCTGAGTGAACAGAAAAGGCTCCAGGATTAATAAATCCTGGCTGTTAGCCTGGCCAGGAGCAGGCTAGCTGCACAGACTAAATCTCCATGGTTACGTATGTGCCTCTGCTTTTGTGCAACCAAGTCAAGGCTAAATTCATCTAGGATAACTGGAATATCTCAGCTTAATCCCTTATCCTGGTTTTGTGCAATACCCCTCGGGTTGATACAAGACGGAACATAAAATGCAAATCACAAAAATGTCTTTTGTAACTATAGCCAACTTTTTTTAAAGGATTTCTCCACCAAATGTACATGTCAAAGTCAATGCGCTAGTAATGGGGAGAACTACTACTCAGCCTGTGAAAACAATTATACCAAGTCTTCTGTGACTTTGGAGAAGCTTTGAAATCTTAGAAACTGATTCAAGTGACTCCAAGTGGGATCTAGACTTGGGTTTGGAGACTGCAAATGTTGGACAGAAACAGTGTTGCAGTGGGATCCAGTATTTTTGGAGCTTGAGTGATATAAGTCAGCCTCAGCCAGCTGTTAACACTCGCTGCGTGTGTGTGTGTGTACCTGGCTGAAAAACTGAGCTCATTTTCCTCCAGGTCCTATACTGCAGAGGTCCCAGGAACTCTCCTGACTGCAGATCCACACCCAGCTCTGGGGGGCGCTCAAACAAGCTTTCAGCCCTGAGAGAGAGAGAGAGAGAGAGAGAGAGAGAGAGAGAGAGAGAGAGAGAGAGAGAGAGAGAGAGAGAGAGAGAGAGAGAGAGAGAGAGAGAGAGAGAGAGAGAGAGAGAGAGAGAGAGAGAAGAGAGAGAGAGAGAGAGAGAGAGAGAGAGAGAGAGAGAGAGAGAGAGAGAGAGAGAGAGAGAGAGAGAGAGAGAGAGAGACTTGCTTTAGTAGCTACACCTTACAAGAAACATAATGTTTATATTTGTAATTTTACAACTGTCAAGCATTGAGGTTTCTTATTAAGAACTTCTTGTAAAAAAAATATAGCATTCAAAAGTGAAGATTTAAGCCATGAACAGCACATTGTGGCCTTTAAGTAATATCTTTGTTATATCTACATTCTTAGCTAAGCCCCCTATTTAAGAAGAAATCACACTGCTGAGTCCTATCCTAAGTTTTAAATGGACTTTCTACTTTCTAGTGGCCACTAGTTGGCATGACAATGTGTGGCAAAGATGACGTGCTAAACCACAATAATGCCCACATATCCTGTTATAGCAACACTTACAGTTCATTACAAAACAATCCGCCGTTACCTTGTGACTTTAGACATTTGATTTAGCACAACGGTCACGTAGAGGTAAAGAAGGAGAAGACCTAGAAATGAATGAGTAACTCAACAAGAAATCAGTGCTGTGGAATTATCTTGATGATACTCACCCTTCAATGAAATCTTTGATTCCCTGAAACAGAGCAGATCAGAACAAGCCTATGATTACACAATACTTCTGTTTCTGCTATAACATACAGATAACATCTCTGACTAACTTCTAGAAGAGAGTAACAAAATGATTTGGTATTTCCTGGCAGTGGTTTTTTCATGCAACTGCTACCCCTCTTTTTTAAATCTATCTAGATACAGAAATGTGCTATATTAGCATGATGACCATCATCCATCCATTCATTCATTCTTCTCTCTCTTCTCTTATACCTTGAGTTGCTTTGGGTTTTCTTCCTCTATCAGTTTGAGGCGAAGCTGGTCAGCCATACATTCCATTTTGCTGATTTGCTCTGTAGTCTGAGTGAGCGCCTTCTCCAGGTGGTCGAGCTTCTCCTCTTTCTGCTTCTGCAGTTTCTCCTTTATGCATTCCTCCTCCTCGAGCAGGAACTCCCTCAGAAGGCCAAACTCTGCAGTGACCATCTCCTCCAGATCTCCTGCTCGCTCCTGGAACACAGGGCGGACTCCCATCAGCAAAAACGATAAGATAAGATTTTGTTACATTTCAACTCTAGGCCAAAGTGATGGCTCACTATTTAAACTATTGAAAAACTGAAAGAATGTTGCTTGTATACATTTATCCACTTCTCTTATTTCATTACAGGCCAAATCTTAACTGAACCACATGAGGGAGGAAACCGCTGCTTTGTTGCTCTTCTGGAAACCAGATGAATGGAGAATGTTGAATTCTAGCAAAAAGCCTTGTTTGACATTAGCCTCTTTCCGACCAAGTAGTTACAGGAACATAGTTATAGGAACAGTCTACTTCTAAACAGTTCTAACTACTCTCCCCCAAAACCGTTTTTTCCATTTGTTCCTATGGCCACTGGCCAAGTGGCCATAGGAACTGGTAGGAGGGGTAAGGGAGTGATGCAAGCACGGCAACAGTCTTTATAGCGTTGTCACTTGACTTTAGCGCCACATACAACAACAAACCAGCATGGAGGAGGCCATTGGAATGTTCATGTTGTGCCTTGCTGGGATCCTCATAATGGAGTTCGAACGGCGGCGTTTAAAGACTAGGCTGAAGTACTTAACAGAGAAACACAGAAGACGAAGGCTCCAGCGTAATATGATCCTAATTAATATGATGGAAGAAGATAGAAGAGCAGAGCGCAACAGGCAAACGAAACGACAGGTAAGTTTAACTAGCATTAACAATTAGCTGGTTGAATGCGTGACGTTAGTCTTATGAGTTAGCATACGTAGGCGAATTGCAACAGACAGTGAAGAATATGTACTGTTTGTGTTTCAGACGTTGCTAGGTCACTAAGGGTTCCTATGTGGAAAAGGGAAGAGGCAAAAAGACCCTGCCCTGAAGTAGGAGCTGAAAGAGTTACAGGAACTGCGGTCAGAGGAACTTAATAATCCCCAAATTGGTCCAGTCGGAATACGAGAAAAAAAGGGTTTTAGGAACGTTATGTTCTAGGAACTGCAAAAATCCCTCCGGTCGGAAAGGGACTAATAAGGAACGGGCACCAGTTTTTTTTCCAAATCCTAACGCTTGAATGCTACACAGGGCATGTTTTGCAAAGCAGTGGGATTCATAACGCAGTTCGGTAGGAGAGTCGAGTGTGTTATTCTAGTAGCAAAGATAAAAAGCGTACTACAGAGGTCTGGTAAGCTCACTTCTTCTTCACAACTCAATTTGTTTTACTTTCAAACTTGTAGTCTTCTTGAGGACACTTACTGTATCAGACTTTGTGCAGCTCCTTCTGGAGCCACAAAAAAGTGTATACACGTTTTTATCACATATGCTGTAGTATTCCCCTAGACTTGTAAACAGAATTTTATGTTGTTGGAGTTCCCCTTAAGTAATAGAATAAATGCAGCACTTTTTTATATTGTTGTATTGGTACTTTAAGGATACTAAAGTATACTGTAGAAATACTTTATTCATTCATAAGACAGGTAGATAGACAGGTAGAATAATAGGCACTTACAGACACAAAACGTACAAAGAATACTTAGCAGAAAGACAGATTGACAAACTTGTTGACCCACATCCTGTCATACCGACAGAGAAACAGAGAAGTGAAAATCTGTGAATGTGCACATAAACTGGGTCAAACAGACAGACGGGCACACAGAAAAAATTAAAGGCTGAGACAGACAGGATAGAGAAAGAGAGTTTGTAGTCTAACCTAGAGCAGAGATATGTGAAGTTTATCTGCGGCAGCAGAAACGCACCTACACAGCAAACATCCTTCACTTAAATCTTTGTTTAACACACATATAAACACACACAACACACCTATTTGGGGGGAGTGCTGATCTGGTGGAAAAAGCGATCCTGCCTAAACTCAGCCAGCTGTTATCACTCGCTGTGTGTGTGTGTGTGTGGGTGTGTGTGTGTGTGTGTGTGTGTGTGTGTGTGTGTGTGTGTGTGTGTGTGTGTGTGTGTGTGTGTGGCCTGTTAAAGAAGAGATTGTGAAAAAGGCAAACATGATGTGCATGAAATGTTTATTAATCACCAGTTTATTTTCAGGAAGAACCTCTGCATTTGCTAAACATGAGAACCATCAGGTTCAAGCAAACAACGCTGAGTAACAACCTGTTGTGTCACCACCACCAGTCATAATTAGGACAAGTCATCCGTCATTCCTGTCTGTCAGACAGGTAAGGATGGAGTGCAGGATGAATGTTGCTTTTTGACCGGAATTTCTGGTTCTATTATGACACACACACACACACACACACACACACACACACACAGTTACCTTAACGAGAAGGATCTTTTCATTGGTCTGTCTTTGGAAGACCGTGGCCTCCTCTGTCTGCAGCTGAACCCTCTCTAGAGCGACAGACAGCTTATCCTGCAGCAGAAATAGACAATCACATGTTAAACATTGTTCAAATGTGGTGTCGCTAAACCAAATTATAGGCTACTTATACTAGATAATTTGATTGGTGCCTTTTCTCTGAACAACACCATCTTTAATGGGAGTCATATGATGTCCACCCTTTCCTAAACTGACTGACTGAATTTATGACCCACAAATTCAAACAAAATGGGAACCAGCAGCAGAAAAACACGAGAGGCCTCTCAGAGGGAGTCTCCAAACAAACTGCTGATGGTCAGCTGCAGGGTTAAAAGTGTAGGGCAGTTACAGGAGCTCACACTGTTCTGCTGAATTCATGTAAAAAAACAAAATACCTTAAGGCTGCCAGGGGCAAACGGGGAGTCTTAAAAAAAAAACATTTCTATTCACAGCATCTGCTCTGTGAAAGCCCTGTTTTTTATGCTGGAGTAAATGTGTTTATTTAATAAATATTCTCAGTCTCAATAAACTTGCTTTGATTTAACATTTAGGAATGGAATTCAAACTTGAGATAGCCTACGTTTCTTTCCAAGATCAGAGGGGAGGGGTGTTAAATGAGCATGGAGGAGCATGGCACTCCCTGAAACTTAGACTTTAAGTTTAGTGATCGAGAATGACGTTGATCAAATAATGATGTCAGGATAAGGTCCGTGTAAACTTGGTTTTAAGATGAGATTCTGCCACCTTCGGCCTAAACAGATAGAGCTTTATCGGAAGGGAACGTGTCTAAACTCAGCCAATGAGACAGTAGCCTACCTTGTAGTTTTCAAAGGCCTCGGTAATGGGGATGACATTGTGGGTCTTGTGGTCCCGGGACATGCCGCACACCAGACAGATAGGGAGCTGGTCGTCCTCACAGTAAAGCTTCAGCTTCTCCTCGTGCTCCTCGCACATATCCATACCCAGGCGCGGCCAGTGGCCGACGGACGAGGCCAGGCTGCTCATGCTGGACCCAAGCTCCCGTTCCTCCGGCTCCTCCAGCTCACCCTCGTAGTGCCATCCGGTTATCCCCGCGGCTGGGTCCATGGCCCGGGCTCTCCGCACACTGTCCACGACGTTGCACAGAAGCGAGTTGGGTCGCAGTTTACGGCCGCTCGACTTTCTACACTTTGGGCAACTCGACAACTCGTCCGCCTTGGCTTCCCAGCACTGGATGATGCACACCTGGCAGAAGTGGTGTCCGCACTCGAGGATCACCGGATCATGGAACAGCTCCAAACACACCGGGCAGGTGAGCTCCGAGTGGAGTTCCTCAATCGCGTTGGCGTCCGCCATTCTCGGCTGCGAACATAGCCCTAAAACAGAAACGTCTGATGGCAACAAAGTAACGAGAAAGACTAGACTGCTCTTCCGTTCACAGAGAGGGAGTGGTCTAGCTCAGAGTGATAGAATTTGTTTTCACGGAAGAGACTGGAGGCGTGCAGCAACAGGCTTTGTACAGCAGCCGTGTAGCTACTTTACATGACGGGCATAGCCTATACTGTCCTGGAGCCAAACCACTTTTATTAGAAATATTGACCCATAACGGAAACCCACTCAAATGTAGACTAACAAATTGGCCCAACATTAATGATATTATCTCAAATTTCACCTTTCACGAAATGGTAGCCTATAGGCCTAGCCTACTTCCTCATAAAAAGACTTGGTAATGGATTTGATGAGTAGCCTAAAGTTTCTTGCTTTAGAGAACAATTAGGCCTGTAAAGCATTAAGAACAACGTGGGTAGTCAAGATGTTAAAAACCAAAGTCCTTAATAAAATATCTTTAAGTCATATGACTTAGAGATATTTTATTTTAGCATATCCGGTGCAGGAGGGATTTATTTCTGATAAACCGGATGAAGTGTCCCTTATGTGTCGAGGACATTCTCCTAATTAAGTCTTTAAAAAGCCTCTTGTTTTGCTTTTATAATATGATGCATTGCTGTAGATCAAACTACCCAACAGTATAAAGGAGTTAAAATTAGCACAACCCTGAACACCTTCAGCGGAGAGGTTACTCAGAGGAAACTTCTTGTCTGTTTGTCCGTGCGTAGCCTACCTGCTGTGTTGATTTTTATAGATACAATAATATAATCTATAAAATCAATGAATCAACATAAACCTCCAGCTGTGTTTCAATGTGCTCTAGAAATAAACTACAGTACAAACTTATTTCAAAAGGCAAATGAGCCAGATGTTCAATGTAAGTTACAAAACATACCCTACAGCCTCTAAACCAGTAACGCAAAAGGAAAAAAGAAGGAAACTAGCTGACACAGTAAATCAGTAAGGGAATGTTTTACTGATACTGAATTGATTACTGATTACTCACTAGGTCACTTTGCTGTCACTTAGATACTTATTGGTTAAACAAACTGTTTGCAGCTTTGTGTATACATTTGTTTTACTTCTCATATATGCATATACATTTACCACATACCTGTTTACATTCTGGTTGAATTCAGTTTATTCATTTGCAAAAACTGTCTACACAAACGTAATATAGGCATATATATTACGTTTAATAATATAATGCTTATATTTTATTTTGCTTGTATTACTACATAATGAGTATTGTTGGAAGGAGCCAGAGATCCAAGATTTCACTGCCAACGACTGCTTCTTGTAATTGTTGTTCACGTGACAATAAATAACTTAAGAAACTTAAAATATAAGAATCAGCCCCCTTCTCCACATATTTCCGTACTGTAGGGCTCAGCAGCTCTCCTCTGTGTGGAAACCGAAACTATGGTAATTCCTGTCACCAATGGATGCAAATGCAGTGTTATTACTCACAAACCAGTTTCACTGACCTTCCCTTAGCTTCTGTGTCCTATTCAGGCTGCTGCCCAGTGTCACGTCTCTGAGTGCTCACTAGATGGCCATTATAAACAGTCAAGTCAGTCGAGTCAAGTTTATTTCATCCATAAAAATGGAAATTACAGCGCTCATACCCGCCTTAATGTCCATAAAAAGATAGAGCATAAATACAAATACAATACATAAATACAGTACAGAAATTATAAAAATGTACGTTTAAAATGCTTGTTGTGCTGTCTGATAGTCTGAGGTATAAAAGAGAGAGCATACCACTTAGTTCGTGTCATAGGAGGCCTTAGCCTACCACTACGTTCCATAACCCTGCCAGTCAAATTACCATGAAGAGGGTGACCCGGGTCCCTCGTTATTTTCTGTGTCATTTTTGGTCATTTCGGTCATCATATATTTTATCCATTGTATTTAACTCTCCCACCATTTTTCCAGCCCTTTTAGTCACTCTATCAATCATGGCCTTCTCAGTTGCCCCAGCATTCCCACCCCCCAACCCACCACACAGTAACTCCAAACACTACATATCACTGACATAAAAAAACATTCTCACCACATCCGTATTCACCTTAAAGGACTGCAACTTCCTCATACAATATACACGTGGACTTAATTTTTTCATCAATAAGTCAACACGATCAGACCATGTTAGCCTATCATTAAAAACAATGCCCAACTACTTGTATGTGTTCACCCTTTCTATTGAACCTTTGATTTCCACTGCCTCAGTTTTCATCTTATTTCCCCTGTAATCAATTACAAATTCTTTAGTTTTCTTAACGTTGAGTTCTAGGAAATGAGTGTCGCCATTAAGTGTCTTCCAACACTCAAAGATACATGATTCATATATGTATAATATGTACTCCTTTTATCACTGATCATATCCTGGAATTTCTCCTCATGCAACCTATTTATGACCAAATGTTCAGGCACTGTTGATAATTTCTGCATTATTATATGCAAAGATGCTTTATGCTATGAATTTTTAAATGTGCCACCATTAGTCATGGCCACCTGCAAGAGAAACCAAATTCATGTTTAAATGTTATTTTTGAGAGGGAATGATGTGTTGAGGAGAGTCTTTCTTTCAAGAGAATCGTTCAGCTAAAATGACAAAGTGTGTTCAGAATGTTATCTTGAAAGGGTCGCACCCTCTGGCCTCATATGCATTTCTTTTATTTATTTTTCTTCTTTTTTATGTAGATAACGTTTCAGCCTTCTGCAAAACCATTGATTGAGTCATTGATTCTAAAGAAGGCCTGGACAGAGTGTGCAGCATTTTTTTCTTACTTCCAAGTCTACTTCCAGTGATCTGCACCTCACTACAACCCTTGGTGTGCGATAGTTTTCTATATTATATCCAGAACAGGATCTAACTAGATCTAACACAAAAACTTTTTTAATCAATCCTATTGGCGCTAGCCTATATTGATACTCATAAGACTCTGTAGTATTAGTACTTTAAGTATAGTTCTGCCCACCCTGATGTACATCATGGTCTCAACTCTGCCTACTGGCCTTTATTTGTAGTGTACATCACTCTGGTTCCCACTATATGTACATCCTCTCTACAACCTAACTATTCCTGAATGCAGCAAGAAATATGACAAATTGGAGCAGAACAACAGAAACCGAGGATTTCCCCACAAACAGATCAAGCACACAACGAAATAAAGAAGGCGTTACTTCTTCTTATCTTCCGGGAAACATTTCTTGTTCCCACAATGCAATGAGGGAACTTTTGGTGAGAGAAGAAATAGAGACCACACAGAAACTGGAGGGAGACAGAAAAGGAAACTTGCTGACTTGCCCAGAGGAGTGTTTGTGTATAATGATACCAATTAACAAAAGACTGCCAATAAACATCTCAGGATGCATTTAACAACTCCCAGAGACAGTTTAGGACAGTACCGTATAAGTGCAAGAATCAAAACGAGTGTGCACCTCGAGCAGCACCGCAATCCATAAAGAGCTCTGCGTCATGCAAGTATGGTTTTTCCACACTTTTAAGTCTCCTATGATGCTTCATCTTTTTAGACAGAGTGTGAGAAAGCTGGGGACAGACGCTCTGCAGGGAAATGCTGCAACACCTCAAAAGGTCTGTAGTCCCTCCAGCTATAAAAACCTTGTCCTGGACGGGACGTATACAAGACAAGACAACAACAACAACAACAACGTCTACAACAGTCATCAACCAGAAACTGCACTGCCCGTTCCTGTAGTTTTTTTTAATTTTTTTATCCCTAGCATTAGACCTGGAAGATATCGAACTAAAATATAAGCTATTTTAGTCAAGAATAAATACAGTCCGTCTTGATGCTCAGTTTATGTTATGCAGTGCATCTTCTTTTTCTTCACCTTGCCACAACCACCAAATGATTAAACACTAGAAACAAGATGATCTCCACCTCAGCTGACTAATGAAAATATGATATGCAGAGTGATTTCTTCCCAGAAGGCATCCTGACTAATTGTTAACAGGGGAAGTTGGACACCCACGGGGTTCCTGCTGTCAGTAGGCCTATATATAACAGGAAACCTTGACAGTCCTCAAACGCCTTTACTCCAGATGCTGAATGCACATAAAGGAAATTTAGGTTTTGTTTAACTCTGGACTTGTGTCTGAGAGAATTTCTGTCAGCAAAGTCTGTGTTCGCTGGCATCTCTTTTCAGCAGGCGTTAATACAGCTGACCACGATGTCTCAAAGGAAGATGCTGCAATTCTCCACAGGAGCTCTGCTTCTTCTCCTACCCTGGTTTGGTGGCCTGGTCCTTGGAGAGATCAGCGATGACTTCTCCCAGTGCCTTGATTTCTTCTATAATGAAAATCCACCAAAGGGTATCAATGCAGCAGGATACCAGCCAATATGCCAGCGCTACAAAAACCAGTACCGCTTTGCCAGTTTGTATCACCGCCAGCATCGTGCACCGTTGTACTCAGCGTACATACTCAGTCCTGCAGATGGCAAACGGCCCAAATCCATTTGGAAGTATGAACCACAGGTGAGTAAGAAAATAGTGTGTGGTGTTCAAGAGCAGCCACTCTCTTTAAAGACTAACTGTACTCTGTTGAGAGTTACTTTGTTCAGTATCATTTGTTTAGATATTCTGAGATGAACACCCAGTTGCCAGTTTATTCGTTTTATAATCATTATTATTTTGTCCCCCTACGCCATTTATATCAATGAGGGTAGGCTAACAACATCACCAACTACATGTGCCAAAAGTTGAATCAACACCTCTTTAAAAAAGTTTCAACTTTATCATTAACCTTCATGAAGGTAGGATTTTGCTGGACTGTTGTGCTGCTGTTTTTTTAGATATCTGTACCTAATAAACTGGAAACGGAGTGTACATTGTGATTATATAGATTAGAAGGAAAAAATAGTGTCCTGACAACAGAGCATCACTTCCTTTTGGTTAGAAAACTCACAGGTGTTTTTTCTATCATGGCATATTTCACAAATACACACATATCAGCATTCCCATGTTGGAATTTGTGTTGACATGTTAAGGCTATAAGAGAAAATGTGACAGAACAGTCAAACTTTCTGTTTCATTGAAATGTCATTGTGGTCAATGTGTGATTGGCAGAATGACGTTTTTACCATTATCTTAAAACAGACGCAGCCTCTTTCAAACTGTAAATACAAAAATGCTGCCTCACATTATCTTTTCTCTGGTGAGGTGAAAAAGAAAGGAAAGTGGAATTTCACAAGTTCTGTTTTCATTTTCTTTTCTCTACATGAGTGATTCAGTCACACACCAAGTATAAGATATGATAAACATTATTGTCTGTGACAAAGCAACATAAACTTCTCCTTTGACAAGCCTCAACATCAAACAAACAATGCATATTTAAAACCCATTTAAAAACACAAATAGGTCAAATAGGACTAAAACTGTTAAAACTACCATTGACAACAATTGCGTCAATAGATCAGGGTACAGAGCCTATTTTAATTGGTTCAGGATGATTAACACAAAGGAAAGAGAGGATTTTTTGTAGATGTTTTTCCAGGCCAGTGACAACCTTATAGTGATATAGACTTATAGTGACAACCTGATGGCAGTAACTGAAAGGATTGGTGAAGGGGGTGAAAGGGGTCTTTCATGTACACAGACGTATATTCACATGACTATTCAAATCAAACAGGATCAATAAGTAGCAAAATACTCTTATGTAGCTTCTGAACGTGTGTGTGTGTGTGTGTGTGTCTCTCTCTCTCTCTCTCTCTCTCTCTGTCATTAAGTTGGTGTTTCCCCGTGCCAGCTCAGAGATGGCACACTTCGATACCCCTGTAGACCAGAATGTGATTGAGAGTCAGGCTGTGCTTGACGACTACAAGAACTCCAACTTCAGCAAGGGCCATCTCAATCCCAGCATGCACGAGAAGACAAATGAAGACCGTGAGGCCACCTTCACCCTGACAAACATTGTCCCTCAGCGAGTGGGCTCCAACTCTGGCCCATGGAACACTCTGGAGAATGAGGTGTTAAACAAATTCAATCGCTTCTGCAAGGGGTCGATGCATGTGATCACCGGAGCCATGCCTTATGAGTCTGAATCCCGCTGGATCAATAACAGGGTGTCTGTTCCTGAGTACATGTGGTCTGCCTACTGCTGTCCGTCCTACAGATCTGACCTCCCTGACTCTGTAAAGCCCTTTTTCCCCACATATGCTGCTGTGGGAAGGAATGACCGCAACAGTGGAGAGGAGATTGTGCCAGTTAATGTCAAAGCCAGGGCCTCAATCAGGGGCTATGATGTGAGGCGGATGTCTTTAGAGACTCTGGAGGGCATCCTGGCACAAAGGCTGGCCATGCCCATCAGTCTGTTTGATGGGGAGTGTGAGTAGTAAAGGGGAAAAGCTTAAGTTCCTTGTTGAAATCAAAGGCTTCCTGCTATGCGTGTTTACTGCAGTAATCACGTACAGCACATCTCTTAATTTTTAATTACTGAATGAGTGATTTACCAGGACATGATTATTATCTCATGGTGGGTTGATTTGAATTCATCTGATGATTAGTGTTTTTTAAAATACATATTTTTTCTCTTTGTCAATGTCATCTTGTAACATGTTCAACAACTAACCATGATTTTACTAATTTTTACTAATAAAACCAGATTGAAATGGATGAAAAGCCAAATCATGTTCATTTTACTGTAGATGCTTACATTGTTCACACAAATGCAAACACCTTCAAATAAAATGGTTGCACATTTTGTACTAATGTGTACATAAATAGTCCTGCAGCAAGCATACAGTCCAATCCCAGCTGGATGTATGAACCACAAAAATACTGCGTGGCATGCAAAAGCAGCCATTTACTGTGGTGTGTTTTTTAGCTCATCAACAACTACCTTCCCGTGTATTGCCAGATGAACCTAATGGGGGGGTGGCCTGAGGCAAAATTGGCTAATGGGCATATATTCATTCCCTCCAAATGTACCCCACTCCCTATGCAATGTGTAATCTTTTTCTGCGGTGGAAAACTACATGGCTCCAGGCTGGATGTGTGGTATTTTAAATAAACACAAATATATTCAGGAATATGCTACATTTAGGCACAAAACCGAAAAAATTAAGGTAAACAAACAATTTTGACACAGGGACCCTTTAAGCAGGATGATGTGTTTTAGAGGTGTATCTTTCCCAAACACTTTTTTAATTAAATCAGCACAAAACAGCAGATACACTGTGAGACTGGAGCTGTTGGGACACCTGGTATATATACTGACTATAATACTTCACTCCTCTGTTTTCCCTACAAAAATCAATTTGAGGCAGGTGCTTTCTTCACAGCCATATCAATTATAAAATGTCTCGAGAATATTAACTTTGTTTTTTCAGTCACCAGTGGTTTGCTGGTAAGGTGGATGACAGTGGTGGAGGTATAAGTCAGTGTAGCCATTTTGTGAAGAGCAGGGAGTGAACAATTCAATTGAAGAACTCAAATGTAAATTAATACTATGTGTTATATACTTGGTACTTGGTGTTAGTTTTAGCTTGACTTTGAGAAGAGGTGTGACATCCTTAACCAAGAGAGGAAGTGATGAGCGGAGCTGTGACATGTTACTTGGTCATCATGTGGTGCTTTTTTGGGCTGATAGTATCCCACCAACCTCAGAGGCTGAACGGAGAGTTTTTAACTAAAGAGCTGCAAGGAGGTTTGGAGGTTCTACTCGGCTTGTAGGAAAATATCTTGGTAAGTTTGAGTTTGAGAAGGTATCTGGAGCAAACTGTGTGTTCGTTGTCTGCTGAAAGGCATCTCTTTCTCCAGCAGGTATACAGCCAGGTTCCTGCTCAAGATGTTCCAAAGAAAGATGATGCAAATCTCAACAGGAGCTCTGCTTCTTCTCCTACCCTGGTTTGGTGGTCTGGTCCTTGGAGAGATCAGTGATGACTTCTCCCAGTGCCTCAATTTCTTCTATGAAAAAACTCCTCCAGAGGGTATCAATGCAGCAGGATACCAGCCAATATGCCAGCGCTACAAAAACCAGTACCGCTTTGCCAGTTTGTATCACCGTCAGCATCGTGCCCCATTGTACTCTGCATACATACTCAGTCCTGCAGATGGCAAACGGCCATCACCCATTTGGAAGTACGAACCACAGGTAAGCAAAAAAACTCTGTGTGATATGTGAGAGCAGCCATTTTCTTTGAAGACTAACTGTACTGTGAGATTTCACAAAACTTATACTTACTTTATACTAGTGCAAATGAATTCATGTGTTCTATTGAAGTGTTGTAGAGTTAAGAGTGTCTACTGTATATTAATCATAAATGGTTGGAGAATCTCACAGACACATGGAAGTGCTGCCTTTGCATGTAGATCTAATGGGAATTTAGTATTGGGCGGTAAGATGGTGATGGTAAATGTGTGAGAGAGCACAAGCACTTCCTGTTAAATACTCAAAGTGCCATTGTGGTCAATGTGTGACTTGTGCAAATTCAAAAACTGCATTGCAATTCTCTCTTTCTCTCTCAAACTGTTTTATAGAGAAATGACTATGTCACATACATTGTCATATTTAAGAGGAAATTAAGAAGCATTGTATCCATTTTGTTTTAATTTCATTTTCCAATAGCTGACTGACTAAATAACACACCTGTTTACACAACAGAAGTATACACACACACACACACACACACACACACACACACAGACTAAACTCAACAACAAGCAGCAAGACACTTACATATCCTCTAAAACATGGTATCTCTGTCTTCCTTTGTCTTTAAGCTGGTGTCTTACAAAGCCAGCCCAGAAATGCAGCCTTTCACAACCCCAAATACAATCTACTCGGATGTGAATAAGAGCCAGGCGGTGGTTCAGGATTACGCACACTCTGACTTCACCAAGGGCCATCTCAATCCTAGCATGCACCAGAAGACAATCGTGGACCGTGAGGCCACCTTCACCCTGACAAACATTGTCCCTCAGCAGAAAGGCTCCAACGGAGGCACCTGGGCGCCACTAGAAAGGGAGGTGTTGGAAAGATTCAAGGCTTTCTGCAAGGGGTCGATGCATGTGATCACTGGAGCCATGCCTTATGAGTCTGAATCCCGCTGGATCAATAACAGGGTGTCTGTTCCTGAGTACATGTGGTCTGCCTACTGCTGTCCGTCCTACAGATCTGACCTCCCTGACTCTGTGAAGCCCTTTTTTCCCACATATGCTGCTGTGGGAAGGAATGACCGCAACAGTGGAGAGGAGATTGTGCCGCTGGATCCCAAAGCGGACACCTGCATTCGAGGCTATGATGTGAGGCAGATGTCCTTAGAGACCCTAGAGGGCATCTTGAAAACAAGGCTGAAAATGCCAGTCAGTCTGTTTAAAGGGCAATGTAAGTAACAAAGGGTGAGAAGCTATAGTAAACTTAGCCAGGGTTCTTATGGGTCACTAAGTACAGCACACCCCCCCCCCACCCCTAGTGTCTGGTCAGACTAAAAAAAGTCTTAAAGAGACTCCCTCACTAGTTAATTAATGAATACATGTTTAATTAAAATATTGTCTGGCTGTCTCTGGTTGGAAATTAATATATTGTTGAATGTTTACTAACCTCATGATTTTCCAATAAAACAACAAAGAGCCTTCTGATGAATTTAAATATTTATTTCTTCATGATATGACCAAAACACAAATATACAAAATACCAAGCTGTCAATTATATTGTCCGGCTAAAAATAGGGGCATTGGCTGCAACATTAGTGACTTATTGATAAAAACACAAAAATGTACAATTTATTGATCATCATAAATAAGTACAAGCTTTATACAAATGAGAGAATAGCTGAATGTCTTAAATTTATTTTTATTTCTCCTCCTATGGAGAAACGCCATCTACAACGGACTTTCTGTCAACTTAATTAACTTATCAACTTTTACTCAACAAAAATCATCCACACATAAATTTAAAGCTAGAGTGCGGAACCTTTACATATAAAAGTGCCGTCAACCAACCTTGCTCCCTCACCTACAGGTCTTCACCGTGTAGCTGCTCAATGTGGCTCTCTGATTGGTTACGTGATACATCAATTTACTTGTATTACCCAATATCTTGACAGACAGGAAGGGGGGAGAGACCACGGCGACCCAGCGTTATGAATCCTATAGCTTTCTTGTCGACGGTGTTTGTGTAATTGCTCTCACTGCCAGAGGGGGGAGACAAAAGTTTTGCACTCCAGCTTTAACCCCTTCATCCTGGCAGAGCGTGTAAGAAAGTCAACCCCAAATCACTGAGAATTAACTTAGCTTCCACCAGTCACATTCATCACCTGAATTCTACCACATTCAATTAAAAACCTGCTTTTTCTTTCCAGTTCTATCAGAGATTTGAAGGAGCGGCTCTAAAAACACTTGTGGTTAAAGCCACTTCTCCAGTTGGAGCACTAGAGTGTCGGCTTTCACTGTGTATGAGTTGGTGTCTCTTTAAGTACTCCACACGGCTGAACCGTTTTCCGCATGCTTCACACCCGTACGGACGTTCACCTGTGTGAATCCGCTGGTGCCGTTCCAAATTGCCTAGACGACTGAAGCTGCGTCCACATTGAGGGCATCGGTGCGGCCTCTCGCCCGTGTGCACCAGATGATGCCGTTCCAGTGAGCGCGAGTGTGTGAAGCGCTTCCCGCAGATCTCGCAGCAGTGCGGCCTCTCGGCGGCACAGGCGCACTCGTGGTTCTTGAGAGCCCAGGCGTAGCTGAATGTGTTGCCACAGTGGGCACAAGGGAAAAGAATGTCCTCTCCACTATTCTGTAAATGAGAGGCTCCCAGTGGACAAGGGTGCTCCTCCAGCTCAGCATCTGAGGTGAAGCCTCCTCCACACTGTGGGCAGAAGTGGAGCAGGTCCACGCCACCCTCCTCTTCCCCTCCGCTCTCACCGACACTCCCTGGAGCAGACAGGTGGGGCAGGTGCTCTGACTCTCCCTGCTCCGCCATTCTATGCTCTCCAGTCATGACCGCAGCCGAGTCGCCCTCTCTCAACTTCTTCGGCCAGGCTGACCTCAGCTCCACGCCGGCCCTCACAGCGTCCTTCATCCTGCCTTGCCCTATCTGCTCCTCTCTCTGCAGGGTGGGTGGCTCCAGCTCTTCATCCTGCTCCATTCCATCAAGACCAATGTACTTGGGGGCCAGGCTGCTCTTGCTGCCTCGCACTACCTCTGAGTCAGGGCTGACAGGCTGGGAGGCCGTCATGGCAGCCTGTTCGCGGCCTCTCTCAGCCCTCAGTGCACACTCCAGACCCCTCAGCTCATCCATGGTCATGCCCCCCTCTGACGGCTCTGCAGACTCCACCTTCCAGTCCTCCTCCTCCTCCTCTCTTTCTCCTGAATGAAGGATTGGGGGATGACCCGACAGATCTCCTGAGTAGAGACAAAATGAGGAGAGAGAGAGAGAGAGAGAGAGAGAGAGAGAGAGAGAGAGAGAGAGAGAGAGAGAGAGATGGCGCGAGTAATCATTTCCCCTTTCTTTCAAACTATTGGTCTCTGACCATTTCACTAACTTCCCCTCCCTCAATCAGTGTGTCCTGGGCTCATTACCTTCGCTTTGGGCTCTGGAGCCAGTGTGGAGGTTCTGGTTGGACGGGTCCATCTTCAAAGCCTCCTTGATTAGCTGGAGAGAGGCGGGTTGATAGCCCTCTGTTTGTGTAAACTGCATTGAGAAGCACATTGAGCATAGTAACTTAAGTGGGTAACTCAAACCAGAATATAAAATGTATTGTACTTTATGCTTTTTTTTTAAATAGCTTGTTAACATAGATGCAACACTCATCGTACCCATATGTTCTGACCCCACCAAGTCATATGTTTACAAAAAATTGATTGGTTGCATTTACTTAAAGTTATTTTATCAGCCATCAAAAACACTTCGTAATGACTTCACAGGGAGGATAATAACACATTCTGCATGCTTTGAATATTTAAATGCAGAAGACAAGTGAAGAGTGGATCTGCGCCCTGCCACTTGGTCATGTGGTGAAATAGCAAACAGCTTTTCACCTCTATCAGTAGTATTTCTACCTATAAGCTTGGCACACTCGAGATGTGGAGAGCCCTCCTCAACGGGCTCTTCTGGAAGCTAAATATCCAATCAATAGCCTTCCCTTCATCCACTACATCTCTGCAGTGATTTGATGGCTGAAAAACATGAGCACAACTCTCTCTTTTTCTGTCTGCGTTCTTTCTCATTCTATATGAAGATGCTGAGCAGTGCAGAGATGCTGTGCCACTTTCTCCTCCTACTCCTCCTCTGAGAAAGCCTGTCTCCCTCACCTCCTCTTTGATGTTGGCCGTCTCCTCCCCCTCACCGCTGATGCTGCCCTCCCCTTCCTCGTCCTCCGTCATCCCTCCCTCATCCTCTTCATCCCTGGGGAACTGGATGAGGAACATCTCCCTGGCCTCCTTCCCCCCTCTTCCTCCTGCTCCTGCTACTATCCCCACAGCTCCTGCACTTCCTCCTCCTCCTCCTCCTCCACCACCGCCACCTCCACCACCTCCTCCTTCCTCCCACACACCTACAGGCCAGCCTTTGCCATAGGCTGCTGCTGGGCCCTTCTTTGACTTGCCTCCTGTGGAGAAGAGAGGAAGATTTGGGAAGGGTGGGAGGGAGGTGAGACAGTAAGGAAAAAGTAAGGAGGGAGACAGGAGAGAGGGAGGGCACAGGGAGACAGGAAGGAGAGCAAATGAAATATGAGGGGGAGAGAGGTAAGTGGGAGGAGATGATTGGAAGGCCAGGAGAGAGAGATGGAGAGAGAAAAGGGTGGAGAAGTGGAAGATAAGAAGAAGGAGGAGGAGGAGGAGGGGATTGGAGAGGCAGATGGGAACAGGAGTAGAGAGGAGGTTGGGGGAAGGTAGAGAGGAAAAGGAGCAGGGGGAGGAGGAGTGAGCATGATGAATGAGTGAGGAGAGAGGGGGTGTAGAAGGACAGACAAGAGAGCAGGATGGAGAGAAACATGTGAAAGGGAGGAGAATAATGAAAGAGGCAGAGACAAGAGGGAGAAGTGGAGTTGGTGGGGGAGAGGAGAGGGAGGCCATGTTGAAGGAGAAAGAGGAGGGGTGAGGATGAAAATGTGAAAAGAAGAGAGAGATAGACAGAGCAGAGAGAGGAGTGGAAGTGGAGAGGGAGTGTGTAATTATGGTGGTGGTGGAGAGTAGTGGGAGAGGAGTGGAGGAGGTGCAGGAGGGAAGGAGGGGAGTGTGTGTGTTTGTGTGCAACGTGATGAAGGAGAGAACAAGGCAGGGGGAGGTGGGGGCAGGGAGAGAGGAAGGAGGCGAGGGCGTGAAGGAGAGAGGAGCGGTGAGGGGAGGAGGAAGAGTTGGAGAGAGACAGAGAGAAGTAAAGGAGGTGGGGGGAGGGAGAGGAGCAAGGCAGGAAGGGAGGAAGGGAGGAAGGGAGGGATAGAGTGTGCAAAAGCACAGAGGAGTGGGAGGGACAGAATGCAGCGGAGAGAGATAGAGGAGAGGGGGAGGTGAAGGACAGAGGGAGTGAAAATGAAGAGGAGGCGGAGGAGGAAGGGAGGGAGGGAGAGAGGAAGGAGGGAGGGAGGGAGAGATCAGCTCTTGCCAGATGGTTTCCAACAAAACAAGTGCGTCTTCACATAGGCCATGACTGCATAGCAAGAAGTCTGTTACTCACATTAATAGACACAATCTCACATAACATCATGTGTAAGATGTTTTAGCAAGGTAACATTTAGATGTAAAGGCAGCTTTATATATGACACAAACTCCATGGAATGTAAGCCACCTTGTTTGGGAGGAAAAGCCATCCTCAAGCAATACTTACGAGCCACCTCAACTTTTCGTTTCTTCCGCCCTCCAGCTCCTTCCTCCGCAGTCGCCGCTGCCGCCAGTCCGGCGTTGCGGCGGTTGGCAGCCCAGCCCATCCCGTACTTGCGCTCGGTTCTCAGTTTGTTCTCGGTGAGCCTCAGCCGCTGTTTGAGAGAGTCGTTCTCCTTCCTGTTGAGGGACAGCTCCACCAGGTAGTCGTTCACCATATCCTGGAAGAGTTTGGTGATCTCACAGACCGAGGCTCTGATCAGACTGTCCATGACAGCCGTCAGATGAGTCTCAAACGTGGACACCGATTCCTCCATCATCGTGGCCACAGGATCGGACCTGATGATGGTTCAATAACAGTGTATGTTATCACGCCAACAGATCATCACCATGAGTTTCCACAGAGATCACAAAAGTTCCACACTATTTAATCTAATACGCTAAGACGTTAGCCACTGTATATACCCAATCGTATCCATATCGCCAATGTCAGTTACAAAAAAATAATTGTAGCTATACACAATCTTTATAATATCGGCAGTACAGTGGTACAGTGAATAACGTTACACACAGTAACACTATGGTTATTCCACCTCTGTTATCATTTAATTAAAGACTATACTGCCGCTTTAATTAGCTAAGCAGTTTAAAACCAAATACACGACCTGCGTCAGGTTGGCTTAGTAAACTTGCAATGTAATCGACACACAATAACGTTAAAGTAACGTTAGAAGAGGAGCAGCAACCTCTCTAACGTTACGTCTGGAAAGTGATCATGCTAGCAGACGGGCTAATATAACTAGCTTTGTATACGCACCGTTTCTTGGATGAAATCCGGAGGAGTAACTTAGCTAGACGTGAAACGGCGGCGACAGACGGTATGATTTTACGGATCGCGGATAAGCTTGGTCGATGTTCATAAGCACAGAGACATGGTGACAAAGGAAGGCGCCATCCAACTTCTGCGCTCTCTCTCTCTCTCTCTCTCTCTCTCTCTCTCTCTCTCTCTCTCTGCCTCTCTCTCTGCCTCTGTTTTCCTCTAGCCTCCTTCAGCACTGATGCCACTGCGCATGCCCAGTACCGTAATTACCCTACAAGAACGGCCGCACCCTGGGAAAAAACATGCATAAACCATTGACTGTAAAATTAAGATTTCTTGTACTTAATGTGGTCTCACTCTCAACAGTGGTGTTAAGCTGTTGTGAAAAAATAAAATAATATTTAAAAAAAATATTTTCACTTGGTTGACGTAGCATGTGTCAACAGAAGTATCTTCCAGGATGGAAGGCGGTGCTGTGGTCATATGGCTATCCTATTGCACACGATACAAGAGAAGAAGAGAAATATTTTCTTCCGTCTTATGCTTACCAGTCACTGCTCTGGTGCAGAGTCGCAGCATCCGCAGTTTGTTAAGGGGAGAAAGACACAACTAGAAAGGAGTAATCATGCCGATGTTCACGGTGAACACCAACGTACCTAAAAGCGATGTACCGGCGGCTATGCTGTCCGAGGCCACTGAGGAGCTGGCCAAAGCTATGGGCAAACCTGCACAGGTAGGCCATGGCGTGCTCATTCATGCGGAATCTACGCTTACTATAAAACTAAAACTAACGGTCTGCCTGCCTTCATTCTTTTACGGAAGAGGATTAGGGCCACATGCAGTGACTGCAGGCCACATGTGAAAAAAATGTATTGAGTTTTTTTTAGACTTAAAAAAAAAAAAGTCTGATTTCTGACTTTAAAAATATAAATACATTTTCACATGTGGCCCTTATCCTTTTCCGTATTCTTTCCCATATGGATCAGTTTGATAGATGGATGGATAGATTAACATTTCTGCTGAGTGCAATACGACCAACAGCTGCAGCCTGATTTCCATTTAACTGCACTGAATAAGTAAGGCTAGCTTCTTGTGCAATTATGCAAACATAGTTTTGACTATTATTTGTAGAGTAAGCATGGGTAAATGATTGATCAGCGGCATCAGATCAATAAACCTACAGGTTAGAAGCAAATCTTCTTTTATGTCCTACAAACTGAATGAACACTTAAAATAGGACTCAGAATAATATCCTTAACATCTCATATGTGTATATATGGGAATATATATATATATATTCCCATATAAATTCACAGTTTGTATCAGTGTTCCTTATGTCACATAACATTGATAGGCCTAGGTTAAACTAGCGTGTACATATATTCAGCACTAAAGGAACTACTGCACCTTATTTAAAATATGGGTTTCAGTTGGAGTCTGGGTTAGCTATCATTATTGTTTCTGGGAATATGGGGATTTCATCAAGCAGTTCTGTAACATGGTGGGTTTTGAATGCTGATTCTAATATGTTAAGGATATATTTTAAATGTTGATCTTTTTATGCAAGAAATGTTAAGAAACATTAAAATATGTTAAAGGGATTCCATATTTCTCTACCAGAATAATATTAAACAGCATTTAGACCATTATGTAGGGAATTACACTGTAAGTTAAACAATCAAATCAATACATATATCTTAAAATAAATAGAAGATTTCACAGGTATTGTTGATTACTTGGCAAGCATTTATTCAGGGTGGGGTTGTAGTGGGGTAGTTTGGACTTCACTATTAGGTAGTTCATGACTTCACTATTTCAAAAACCTCATTACAACCTTCACTGTATTCTAAAATGTAATATGTGCTCATCCACCTTTTTATAATGCTGAAACTACAATGTCTCATTTAGGCTCAATTGGGCGAAGATCCTCAAAAACTGACACCAGTCACTCACGGTTGATCCACCCAATGTGGCCTGACCTCAGTTTTGTGTCTCTGTATTGCATATACCAGTACATCGCTGTGCATATCAACCCTGACCAAATGATGATGTTTGGAGGAAAGGGAGACCCCTGCGCACTCTGCTCCCTCCACAGTATTGGCAAGATCAGTGGTGCTCACAACAAGCAATACTCTAAACTCCTGTGTGGACTGCTCAACAAACACCTGGGCATCTCTCCTGACAGGTAACACACACACACACACACACACACACACACACACACACACACACACACACACACACACACACACACACACACAAACAAGGCAGTACACTCATTTACTACACATAATGTGATAAGTAAAGGTAGCATGGTGACAGAAACACACAGTCTCAAATAACCCTGGATCTTGCATACCTTGCTCATTGTTCATGTCCAATCTTATAAACATATTTCTCCTTGTGTCTATTTCAGGATTTACATTAACTTTGTAGACATGGATGCAGCCAATGTGGCCTGGAACAACACTACCTTTGGCTGAGATGGAGGTCAACACAATGAAATAGAAGATCATTCCAGTATTGTCCTATATGTACGAACATAGTTCAAACTGAAAAAAATCAAGAGGCAAAGACACCTGGTAATTCAATGGCCAATATTCTGTATGACTCTTAAAAGCACTTAGCTGGACCCTTTAGATTTGCACTGATCCCTTTTCCAGTATAATGCTATAAAACAAACCCTGCAGACCATACTATAATCTCTGTTTTCCTTGGTTTTCTGACTGACAAAGACACACTACATTTCACAAGCTCCGTTTAAAAAAAAATTGAATTTAACTCTGGAGAACACTCAGTAAAAAATAATAAACCTTTTTCAATGCAGACAAGCACAATACCAGGACCCTGAAACTGAAGCAGTAAATGGAATTCAGCCATCATTCATTTTAGTATTTACACCTGTGCTTTCCCTACTGTGACATGTCAAAAATGTCTTCCATGAATGGAATAATAACCAAAATGACTGTGTCCTAACAAGAATGTATTTTATTTTTTACTAGACAATGAGTCGATTGCTGTGCACCACACACGTATGTCGTACACAATACTTGTGTATTGCTGAAGACGAAGAAAGCAATGTTGTGTTGGCAAAGAAGGGTATGATGTTATGTTGTATATAAACAGTCATAGGAGCACTAAAGGGCAAGGCAAGAGTTATTAAATTAAATGAGCAAGGATTTAGACATATTAGAATCAAGTTTTCTAGCTGTTCTATTAATTTTTTTCCATACATTGTAGTGACTTAAAATATTTGACAAAATAACAACTAAAAAAAGGAAAAGAGGGTTGGATGCTTTTAAAAGTATGAATATGATATTTACCCAAAATAATAAGGTTGATTACATTTGTGATGTTAGCAATCAATGTATCCATATAATAAATACCATCATTGTATGTAAATGAAGGAAGATTGTCAATTTTCAAAGACAACCAGCTGTGGACATCAGACCAAAACAATTTGCTATGTGAACATTAAAAAAATAAATGTTCAGGTTTCCACCCCTGAGGAACTTGAGCAATTTTTAAACATGGTAAAAAGGGTATGAACATAGAATATAACACATTGTTTTTAGATCATTTTGAGTACAGGTGATGGTATTGCTTTACAGATTTTTCCGTATTCTATTCTTGCCGTAGATACGTTGTACTTTGTGTTAAATTCTTCAAACGTTAACAGGCTAACCTGTATTCAGTAAACCATAAGCAAAAGTTAGGCCATTATCATACCAGTCGGATATGGTAATACATCTGTTGTTCCATAAAATGGTGTGTGAAGAAAAATTATATTGGATATTCACTGAGTAAAAGAGTAAGCAGTCCACCTCAGGATATCTACCTTTAGGCCTGAAGGGGGAGCATACGCAGTGTCAGTTTATCAGATTCTGTGACATGAAAAGGTATTGCTGATGTACATTGACATATTATATAGGCAGTCTTTACATAAATCACAACGTTTTGATTAATTAACAATATTGTCGTACCAGATTGGTTGCTATAGTAACCGCCGCCTGTTTTACTATACATATGGAGCGCATGCGCTAAAGAAAAATGTCTACCTCAGGTTTTATAATACATTCATGACCTAGCTAGCTAATCCAACTATTTGGACCATATATATATATATATATATATATATATATATATATTTTTTTTTTTTTTTTTTTAAATATTGAACGATACAACGAATACGTGTGGGGCAACTAGCTAAGCAGTGACGTGCTGCTGAGTGCTGACGTAAGACCTTTCCCTCCTGTTGAGTGGTGAAAATGGCGTATGGACACATCTTACGGTGTGATGGCTACACATTGACTAGCTAACTAACAAGAAACAAATACATCTTAGATGTTAGATGTGGATGAGCCGGTTTACTGTTAACGTAGCTAGTAAAGCATTTGCGGTCCAGACGAAATTAATTATCGTAGACGAATTACAGGAGTTCTCCTTGTGCCGAACGGTCAGTATTTCGCATAGACGGTCAATTGCCCGCCATGTGTAACGTTAATTTAGCTCGTAACGCACTTAAGCAGTTTTTTTTCATTACAACGCCTGCTAGTATTTAAAGTAACGTCACGTGTGCGTAGCATGAACCGAATATGTGGTCTGCTGTTCTTTCGTCGAAAGCTAACGTTAAATGTATTTAGCTAGCTAGTCATTAATGAACATAGCTGACGTTAACTGCAACGTTAATGTGGTTCAGAGAGATAAGTAACGTGAACATGTTATAGGAATACATGGTAACGCCAGGTTAATCATTTGGGTTTTATTCTTAACCAGTGAGCCAGCATTACCGGGTATTGTAATCACCCTGGTATACACATTTTAACGGTACCTCATAGCGTAAATTCCTGATGGTTTCCCCCACCGGCGTTTTTAGGACTTGAGGACATTCGGGGCTTTTTTTAAATCTGTATTTTGATGCTTTTTTATGCACTCTGGCACCATGTTTACCCTATGATATTGACATTAAAAGTGCATGTCTTAATGATTGAACATTTGAAATGTGTACCTCAAAAACTTTTTAGATTATTAATAGTGATGTTAAAAATAGCCTATTAGTAGTAACGTTAGTATTGCTATCATGAAACATTTATTGGAGAAACAGTATTGTGTATAATGTATTTATGTTAACTTTATTGAAATATTAAATTTCCACTCACATTGTTATGCCACCTCTACCCCAGGTACTGCATAGGCTATGAGGCAGTTAGGTGGATAAATAGGAAAGGAGAGCAGCATCCCTTTTACCCTGGGTTTAGAGCCCTGTGTCTGCAAACATCCACCCTGCTAAAGTGATCCTATTGAAAGAATACCTGACCTGATCTCTTATCTCTCTGTTTAGGGAGTAAGTGATAGTGGGAAGTAAAAGGACCAGTACAGCATCACACAAGACTTTCCAATTGAGGACATCTGTACGCAGCTGCCAGCCATCTTCAAAGATGTCTGAATATCTGACGAGAGGGTTTAGGGCCCAGCTGACCACAAGCATGGACTCAGTCCTGAGGAGAGCTGTGTTTGAAATAATGATGATCTTTGAGAACAGCGTACATGACCATCAAAAGGAGCTGGCGCAGAAAGGAGAAGAGATTGCTCACCTCAAAATAAAGTTACAGAGAGCAGAGATCAAGCTGAAAGAAAGTGAATGTGGAGGTGACAGAGCGGCGGACATGAGTAAATTTACGATCAATGAAACGCAAAGAGACCCTGAAGATGTTCTGACCGTCCCTGGACAAACGTCTGATGTTCCTGAGATTGATTTTGAAGGTATAGTGGTCAAATGAGGTGAATAACTTGACAAAATATGCCACTTTCTACCGTGGAAAACATTTTTATGAGTAAATATGTTTTTCTTAAGAGCTACCCGTATAGAGTATAGCAAAAATAAAGCCTTTTAAACTGTGTGCATGTGCATTTCTTTCTACAACATTCAGTCAAAGGAATCACAATTTTAAACTCAGCGTAGCTTAACCGTGTTTGTGTCTTCGTGTATTGGTTTGTGCAGTACCTGACGACTGGTGTGCTCCCCTGGGCTGCGAGACTGTGACCAAGCAAGAAGAAAGCGTGTGTCCCAGCGTAAGACTGCGACAGCTGTCCATTCCACTGTGGCCCATTCCAATCATCAAGCAGGAGGTGTGTAACTGAAAGTGTTTTCCTGTTCTTTTGCTAAATTGCTTGTTTTTAATTACTATAGACATCACGTTATCTATAATCCTGTGAAATTTCTATTTAAAACTGTTATTTTTTAAATTTGTCATACCTGCCCAGGGACTACAGATGGAAATTAGCAATTGTTGGCCCAAGACATATTCTCTTGTTTAACAAGTTTAGTGTTTATTTGTGCATTGTCCCTGTTTTAAAAATCAATCAATCAATCAATCAATCAATCAATCAAAGGACAATCTGGGTGTGGTGGTATTGAAATTTAGCATTGTGAACCAGCAGAGAAAACTGCTGATAACCTGAGCTATGTTGTTTGAAGAGGCTAAAAAAATAGTTGTCAGCACACTTGTCTGCATGAGACAGGATAATTGGTGAGATGGGTTGTTGAAAATTTGATAACCCCACCAATGAAGGCCATGTGCTTTGTTTCAGTGACTGGATCAAATACAGTGCATCCTTGATTGATACACTTGAAAAGTTACATGGCACTCAGGAAATGTCACCACAGCTAGTTGTATGAAGTTGACAAGATATGCTAGTGTTGTGTCAGATTTTGACAACAAAAAAAAATGTAAAAAATATATATATATATCTCTATCACTCCCAACTTTCTGGGATATCCTGGTAGCAGATGCAGTGGAGTGAAAATATTCCTCATTAGGAGCAGATAGTTGTTGATATGATTCAGAATCTTACAGACCAACACAGCCAGTCCTTTCCTTGGGGGAGCTTGATTTTTAATTTAGTTTTAGGGGATTGTGCTTTTTTAAAAAAAAAAAAAAAAAAACACATTTCTGCAGAGCCTCCAATCCTGTCAGTATATTGCATTTTCCTAATCTGTATTGTGTTATAAAGAGCTGCCATACTAGGGTTGGTAGGGTATCGTTTGGATTGTTACGATTCCGATGCCGAACTGGTACTTTTAAAACGATTCCTAAACCGATTCTTGAAAAAGTGTAATGTGTTTACTAGCGATCACGTGTAGTGAATGGTTAATATGCTTTTACGTCCGTTTTGGTGAGCCCAGAGGGAAAATATGGCATTTTAAAAGAAGCCTACATTTACAGTAGCTAGCTAACGGTAGACTACAGAGAAAGTGTGATATTTTTACGTCCGTTTTGGAGCGACAGATGGAAAATATTTCAGTCGACACATTAAGTGGAACCGAAATGAGGAACCGAAATATGCGTTCTAATCCGGTCCGATTCCTACCGGTTGCGTAGGAACTGTTTCGGTACCCAACCCTATGCCATACCTACTTCTTCACATTTAGGCAAAATAATTGAAAGTCTCAGAACATCAAGGAAGTTCATCTCATTTATTGCTTCCTTTGCAGACACAGCTCTGTATGCACCTATTTTCTTTGTACTTTGCATTGTTAATCAGTGGAGATATAACAAAAAACATCTGTATTTAAGGTGGTTGACCGTGACATTGATGACTCTCGCCAGCAAACAAAGGGTCTCAGACGCTCCAGGAGAGGTGAGTTTCATTCTTATGAATTCTTTCATTCATTTTTTGTACGGTAAATGATAAATAATAATGCCAGAATGATTATCTTAATTCAGTCATTTACATACTTGCATTCACCGATAGCTATTTTATGATTTCCAGGGCTCCCTTTAAATACTAGATCACTGTATTTATCAACTTGTCAGGTAAAATCCTAAATTTACTGTCATCCATATAATATAAAGGGTTGGGTCCCCAAAATTACGCAGAATGTTCAAACTTACTAACAGTGGGTTGTCTATCCATGCAGATAGTTTTGGTTGTAGTCGTCCAGTTTTTAAAATGTCCATCTCTGAGATTTCTGCCTCCACCCTCAAAGGGGCAGAATTGAGTTTCTGGTGCTCACAGCAGTGAAACATTACGTTAAAAAAATGAGGCAGCATCATCTCTTTCCAGAAAATGTCTCTATTACTCAATCCACAGAAAACACTGTAAAGAGTTTTTATAGGGACTGTCTCCTCACTAGAAATGTGTTCTTGTCAAAACCGCTCAGGGTGGTCTGTTGATTATCCAGAGTACAGTAATACATAGTACTTGCTCTTTACCAATATGTGGATTGGCGGACAAGCACCTGCATACATGGTGTGTACCTGGAGGATTAAAAGGAATATGCGTTAGGGGTCAGATCTGGGATGAATCTTGCCTGGCTGACATCACAATATCTTCCTCAAGAACGTTTTTTGTTTTTGTTTTGCACAATGTACACATAGCTCAACGTTGATGATACTTCATCTTATTTATTGTTAATGTTGAGATATGGAAGGTAAAACAGCAGTGGCAACAAGCTCCATTAGTTTCACTTCAGCATCCCACCATTGTTAGGTGTCAGTAGCTGGCCTTACATCACTTCCTGAGATACCACCACCTTTTATGTGCTTAATAACATCTTGCAGACGCAAAACAAAACTGTCAGTATTGTAGGTATCTTATTAAAGATTTAAAAACAGTCTATTTGTTACACAATAGACTGTGTTTTGTTTTTTCTTCTTCTTCATATTCAAGTCATATTTGCTCTATTACTGGATCCCGATTATTTATATTTTGCTGTTTTTCTTTCACAGGTTCCTCATTAAACGAGGGGCACAAACACATGCAGGACAGAACCTTACCAATGCGCGGCCGAGGAACTCGACGTCCACCAATGAGAAACGACATGAGACAATTGCTCCAAGATATCAAACAGGAATATACTGACCTGACAGGCAATACAGGTCTTAGAGGAAGAGGGAGAAATGTAACAGGAAAAGAGCAAGAAAATACAACGAAGAGCAAAAAAGTGAAAAGAAAAACCGCAGCAACTGAGTCTCGAGAAAAGGAGACGGTGAAAAATGATGGTGGTGAAAAGAGGTACTCCTGCAAGTTTTGTAAGAAAGTATTTGATACACAGTTTGGCCGAAGTGTGCATGTACGATCACACAAGAAGTGTCGAGGTTGCAAAAAAGAATACCGTTTTCCAAGTGCTCTTCAGTTGCATAAACAAACTTGCAAAAAACTCAAGCAATTGTTGGCAAAACAAGCTCAGTCCAGTAACCCTCCAAAACTTGAGTCCTGTGATGAAGAAAACCCGACTGCACCAAGCAAAAAACAGCTGATCGATGAGAAGGAAAGCACACCTTTCTCTAGCAACATTAGTGAATCATCTATCCAGAAAGATGGGTCCACCAAAAAACACTCCTGCGTATACTGTAACAAGACCTTTCATAGACGTTCGAAGCTGAAAGAGCACGTGCGTGTTCATACTGGTGAGAGGCCATTCCCTTGCGACATGTGCTCAAAGAAATTCCGCGTTAATCAGGCACTCAAAAAGCACATCATGAGAATCCACAAAGACCAAATGAATTCCAGTGAGACAAATGAAAACGCTGCATCGACCAAGCCCTTAGAGGAGACTGAAGATGATCAAGAGGATTTGATGTCTCCAAAGAAAGACACAAGTCTGGCAATCAACCATAACAATGTCCAGAGAGATTGTAGTTCAGACACGAGGCCGAGTTCAGGATGGCAAACAATGGGCAGACGCTGCTCTGATGGTTTCGTCTGCTTATTGTGTCAGAAGGTCTCGAAAAGCAAATACCGGTTGATTGAACACTTTCGCACCCACACAGGAGAGAAGCCCATCAAATGTGAGCTGTGTCCTGCAGTGTTTCGTTTTCGTGGACAGCTAAGCTTACACAAGAAAAAGTGCCGTCAGCCTACGGAAGGGACCCAGTGTGCGAAGTGTGAGAAGATATTCCGCTCACAAGCAAAGTACAATAAGCATGTGTCTAAGTGTCGGCAGGACTTGCCTATTCTCTGCAAGGTTTGTGGAAAAGGCTTCTTCTATAAGGGACGCCTTGAGAACCATATGGAGCGTTACCATAAGTAAGCCAGTATACAGTTAGCATTGCCTATCTGTGGACACTGGATGTTATTTATGCTCTTACTGATTGATGGTGGGGTTTTCCCAGCAGTTAACCTTCTTCGTTTCTGTTATTTTCTATTTTGAGATTAAATAATATAATTATATGAATTACATCAGTATTCCCCATCTGGCAAATTCTAAAACTGTACTGTAAAACTAGTAATACAAAATCTGGTGTAGTTGGCATTGTCATTTCAATCTAAAATAAGAGCCCAGATGTAAAACATCAGTGTCTCTATCCATTTAATGAGGGGTCAGGTCCACCACCAAGCACCCTTTTTTTACTATCATCATTTATTTGTTTAAATGTAATTTTATATTGAGATAGTGACACTGATATAAAGGGTGCTTTTGGCTGATTCGGTGAATACCGATCAGTTGAAGGCCATGTAAATGCAATATTGCCTTAAAGCAAACCACCTCTTTGACTACAGTATTAGCCGCAATGGTCTAATAGACACTAAAAGAGTGGCCTCGGTAGAAGCTGTATAATAAAATCTCCCCTTGTTGAAAATCTGTTATCTTACATTACACAATATATCAAAACCACCAACCCTGTTTTTGTATTTACTGAAGGTAAATGTTCAGTTATTTGCACGTATTTGTCTACTGTTTGCCTTAATTACAGATTGAGCTGTTTAGCATATCAAGTCTGTCATTCAAACAATGATTCAGATCACCCCGGAGTGTCTGAATACGTGAACTCTTGAGGACTTCTTACTTTCAAAGTTATGTTGTTATTTCATCTGATGCTTGAGTCCTGAAACAAGCCTGAACAAAAGTGAACATATTTTACGGTTTCAACTGTTCCAACGTTTTGTTTTTTTTTATTCTGTAGGGGTTGTATTCATTGATCCACATGGAGACAATGATTTAGATGGTTTACAAGCCTACGCTTCTGTATCTTCTTTAATAATGTATTATAGTGTAGCTAGACTTACACATTGTCAACATTTCCCCAATAAAATCCATACTTTATACCTTGTCTTGCATGTTTTTGATGTGCATTTACTTGCAGTAAACTATAGTACCTCCTCGTCATTGAAAATGACAGATTAATCTGAATGTCTATCTATACAACAATATACACTTATTGTTCTTTTTTTTTGTCTGCTGTACCTTCCCCTTTCTTATCGCGAGACTTGCAATCACATCACAGACATCAACCTGCTTCTAGTCCTGGACGACGAGTCGCCGCATCTTTGAAAGTTACTAAAGGGTTTTCATGGATTTAATGTTAGCCAGTGAAGATATTTGCCCACCGAGAGTCAAGAACCATTGCCCATCTGCGTATTTGGTTGTTTCCATTGCATGAACACAGTTAAGTGCTACCACTGGCTACGCTTCGTTGTTTACACGTTAGCTAGCTAACGTTAGAGCTAATTAATCTAATGTTAGCTAACATCGTCACTGACTGCATTGCCTGTTTAATGGCAACATGTTTTCTTATAGCTAGCTAGAAGTTGACTATGTTTATGTTCTCGTACTATGCAAACTGGGTCCTTGCAATATAAATGACCGCATTGTTTTTCAACACTGCAACGTTAACTAAAAGTAACGCAAGCTTAACGTTAACGTACAATAAAAGTCTTGACACGATAGCTCTGTTGAGATATCTAAACACGCCACACAGGATATTTAATCACAAGGAGATTGGGTTATAAAAGCAAATTGCTGCGATAGATGGCTATTGGAAATGGCGTAGCTACTTGGCATGGAAACATTTCATGGCAGTCCGTAGATGTCAGGGCAGAGGAGGGTTTACAGTGGTAACGTTAACCACATCGCCCCTCAACTGTCTCCGGAGGCCAACTATAGAATTAAACATCAATCCGTTGTTAACATTAAACCATTATCCCTGAAACAAAGGAACATGGAGTCCGTTAGGAGTGCTTTCCACGCTCAGCTGGCCACCGTCATGGACTCGCTTCTGGCAGCCGCTGTGTGCGAGATCGCCAAGATCTTTGAGAGCAGCCTGTGTGAACAGCAGGCGGAGCTAGCGCAGAAAACAGAGGAGATCTCCATCCTCCGAGGCAAGCTGGAGAGGAGGCACAAGGCGAAGGGTGGAGGGTGCGAGGAAGGAGAGATGTCATCAGGAGACAGAGAAGGAAGCTTAAGGCAGCAGACCCTCACAGGATCAGGTAATACAGGATATTTCCCTCACTTTGGTCATTTGAGTAAAAAGACGTAATAAAAGTGGGCATAAAGTATGCTAATGGTCTAGGATAATCTTGTGTCCTAGGCTGTATCTCAAACCAATCCATCTTTTATAACTTTAATGCATAAAGATCAGCCCCATGGTGTATTAAGATCAACCGTTGTTGTCATCACTATCACTACTGAACTTGCACCAGAGGCTTTACTGATACACTGACCACCTACACTTTTTTTCCACAGGACTGAATGTGGGGAAGGATATGTCTTCTCATTCAGACCCAGCAGAAAGACTCAGTCAGAGCCTCAGCGGCCTGAAAGAAGAGGTCACAGGCGGAGCTTCAGTAAAACATGAGGTCATACCCTGTCCTCCTGCTACAGAAGTTGGCTGTATAAACTGAATTATTTAAACTTTTATGATTTCTAAAACAGCTAGCACAAGGTGACATTTGCAACATGCCTTGCTGTTGGCTTTTCCGCGCTTTACAGACCAGTTTTACTTGTTCTCCATAGCGTGCTGGATCACAACCTACCCTGGGGTCTGTGGCAGTCCAAGTCCCAGAGGGAAGCATTGCTGCTGGGGACCAGAGGCAGAGAGATACCCTGTCTGCCACACAAGCTAAGGCCAAATGTAAGAAGTCACTATATTCTTCTCCCACTATTGACTATTTAGCATTTTAATGCTAGAGCTAGATAACCTTGAAATTCTTTTGAGTGTAAAGGTGTTATATTACAGGTGGTGAGATGAAAATGCATTTATTGTCCTTTTCCCTCTTAATTTCTCTGCAGTGTCTCATTGGGATCAGGGCAGTGCAGACCACAGATCCCTCCAGAATCAAGCCTCCACCCCTTTTCTCTCCATCTCCCAGAGCGGGCGTTGCTCCCCCAGGCCTGACCCAAGCCTAGCTCAACCAGGGGAGTGGTTACCGGGGTTGGACACCACTCGGGGTAGGGTGTCCGGTCTGGAGAACCTGCAGGCAGGTGGCACCAGCTGCTCTGATCCAGCTAGCAGCAGCACTGGCACAGACACACCCTGCTTTCGACCAGGTTTTGGCTCTGACGAAACCAGCAACGAAGATGAGGATAGCTCTTTTCCTTTCCTGGACCAGGAGCCTGAGAACCACAACTCCAATCAGAACTTGGTGCAGAGCCAAGGTGTGGGGCATAGGGGGGCTCGGCAAGTTCAGCCCCAAGCCCCCTCTGGCGAATCACCATGGAGACCCAGAGATGACAGGGGGGGGAGAGGCCCCATCAATCACACACGGCGGGTCACAACTTTTGTCAATAGAGACCCTCTCCGACCACAGTCCAATTCACAGTCGCTCACGCTGCGACATACAAACAGCCTCAGCCCCCCTCCAGCTCCTGGCGGAGGGAGTGGACGACCTTACACCTGTCCATACTGTACCAAGTGTTTCACCTACCCCTCCCACCAGCGCAGACACCTTTTACGCCACACAGGAGTCAGACTGCATCCGTGTCAGTTCTGTGACAAGAGCTTCCTCACTCCCTCTGAGCTTACTGTGCACACTCGCACACATACAGGGGAACGTCCTTTTGGCTGCGCTCAATGTGGTAAACGATTCGCCCGCAGCGGGAACTTAAGAGCCCACCAACGTGATGTTCACATGGGGAAGAGGCCCTTTGCTTGCACAGAGTGCGGGAAAAGATTTGCCCACAGGGGGAACCTGAGAGTACACAATCACAGAGTCCATCAAGGAGATCCCTACTACATGGATGATCAGCAGGAGCCTGACATAGGCCCCAATCCTATTTGAAAAGATTAAAAAAATGCAAAATAAACCTTAGGAACTTATTTCTAAATGCTAAAAATAGTATTATAAGTATTGAAAGGTGCTGTACTCAAAAATATGAAGAAAAAAAAAACAGCAGGCTGGCATTGCCTCTCCATGGCAATCACCATTCCCCCAATAGCCTACATGAAATACCTACCTACCTTCTTTCTCGGTCACATGCACTTAAGTGCACGTGCGGTTGGACTGGCTATCAAAACAAAGAACAGAGCAGCTCGAATTACACACCAGTGGTTGCGTTAGACTTTCTTGATTTCTTGAACATTTCCACCATCGTTAATATCCTCTGCTCTCCTGTTTCACCGTAAAAAAAAAAATATGAAAAGAAGACTGGCCTTTTCTTTACGTGAAGAGCGGATCTCTGTGGCACATACGCACCACCATCGTGCTGCTGTCACGCCTGGTGTAGCCAGAAGAAGAGGAGAGACAAGTGAAGTCGTCGGTACCTGTTACGAGCAGGCTCGAATTAAAGTTACGGTAGATCGCCCTCGGAGTTCTAATCTGTCAAAATGACGGACGGCCTTCAGATTGTTCTGTCATTGCTAAAAATATTCCATCAGTGACTGAAAATAATCGCCTACCGCGACCTCTGCAACACACACGGAGGCAGTGTGACTTCATTCTCTGCTCAGGATGCCTTTACTTCACTACATCTCTACATATCAAATATTTGTTTGCTGCTATATTAATGTGACTACAGCCCCTTTTTAAGGTTTTTGTTTTATTTGTGTGTTTTTCAAATTTGATAATGGGTGAACATAAGATTAACCACCGTCAAATTCTGTTATATGTAATTAATACACGGTCAAAGTACATTTTATTTGAATTACTTTTTTTTTTTTTTTTCAAATATGATTCAATGTCAGAATTATAGGTCACACTGAAAAAGAAAACTTTGTATTAACTGTATTGTAAATGGCTGGATATAATCATCCATGAATAATCTGTCGTAAGAAATAACGTTTCTCCAGAATGACACTCTTCCAATGATGTTCTTCTCTTATAAGTGAAAAGTCAATGAACAGATCTGAGCACCTTTTCATGACTTGAAGTGAAAGAACTACAAATACAAATACAGGTTTTTAATGAAGCCAATAAAGAAAGTCTAGTTGGTATTAGATTTAGATAGGGCTGGGTATTGTTAAAACAATTTTGATACCGTGATTATTATACCGTGTGCTGAACAATACTTTTTTCGATACCAATTTTATAAAATCCATTTTAACAAAAAGAAATTACAACATTACAGAGTAATCTTTTAATTTATTTTTCACCTCCTACTACGTGAGCCCTGTCTCTGTGTAACTGAGAGGTTCCTGCAGGACTCTACGAGGTGTAATGTTAGGCAGCCAATCAGTATCATTATTACGAGGCATTTTTCAATACTCGATATTAAGGAGGCAATTTGGTCGGTACCTAAAAAGTATTGAAATCAGTACCCAGCCCTAGATTTAGACCAGTGGCATGCAGAGGTTAGATAGCATGTCTCGTCCTTCAAAATTGTGCTTATGTACTGCCCATCTTTAATTTTGACGGAGTTGTAAAATAGAAACATGTTATTGCAACAAGTACATAACTGTTAAAGAACTGTGCTTTTATTTTCCATCCTGTTTTTGCAAAGTGAAATTAAATAATATACGTATGTACAAAGTATTTGTTCTTGTCAGCCTGAAACATTAATGCATGGTTCAGTACAATCTAATTGTTGCACCATTCTTTGGCAGACACCAGGGGGCAGTGTCAAAATACAAAAGATTTATAGAAAGCTTTGGACATAGTTGCTAAATAGATTTTTGATAAAAGTGTTGCTGTCAGCATGTTTTACCATGTGCCCTATATTTTCAAATATTTTTCCCTGATGTATGCACTTATGTCATCATGCCATCTCTTTCATGGACATGATCTGTAAACGTGCTTATAAGGCAAAATCAAATTGTGAGTATATGAGTTCTTGGGTTACTGTTTTAATCGGCAAGAAGAGAAGACGTTTTTCATAAAAGACTATTCTTAGTTAGTTACTCACACCTACATAAAAATGCTTTGAGCATGTGGGATGTGTGAAGGTTGATGAGACATTTGTCCCTGTCTCTCCCTTTCTCACACACACAGACACACACACACACACACACACTCTCAACTGCTAAACAAGGCTTGGCCATGTGGCCATGTATTCCCTAGGCTGCTGAGTCCTTGGTTTGCTTTGAGAGATTTCATTCAGTGACCCTCTCCGGTGACCTCCCATAAAGGTCACCTGTGTCTGTCTCTCCCTCTGGGTTTTAGGCACACAGATATAAAAATAAAACTTTTATGAGTGCACAACCAAAAGGCCTAACCTACAGTACATTGGCTCTAGGAATCGACCAGTCTTGATTATAAGGTTTTATATTTATGGATTTATGGGTCAGAAAAGGGCTCTGTGTGTGTGTGTGTGTGTGTGTGTGTGTGTGTGTGTGTGTGCGTGTGCGTGCATGCGTGCGTGCGTGTGCGTGCGTGCATGCATGCGTGTGTTTGTGAGTGAACTACTGTTAGTGTGAGAGGATTGACTCCCCACCACGTAAAGCTGCAGGCTCTTACAGTACATTTAACTGAATATACTGTCTAAGTACTGTATTTATGTGGGTTGGGTCTGATAAAAACCCAAATCTATATGCAGATTTGAGTCTCAAAATAGGTGTGTGTGTGTGAGTGTGTGTGTGTGTATATTCATAGGCAGGGGTCAAATAGGCTTTGCAGTGTTTTCTGTTTGTATATTTGGTTATGTGTAATCTCCTTTCTGCTCTAAGCAGCTTTTCCCCGGGGGATAGAGGCAACAAATAAACAGTTGACCAGGCTGGAAGGACTGCACACTATGCGTACTTTGATTTTATGTGATAAAAGGTACATGTAGTATGTCGATATTTTACAGATACACCCACTCAAAACAATATTTCTGGTGATTTACCCACATTTTGCCTTCTGGCACTGGGTGGAATACTTTGACCCAAGTATAATGGCTCCACAGTAATTTGATTTGGTATAAATTCGACCTTTCTGTTTGTTTTCACAGTTGGCATGTAATAACACTATATCCCTGTCAGGAAACCATATCCTAGTTAGTGTTTATCACCAGGCCACACTTTTATCATGTGGTTTTCAAGCAGGGATCAGGCTATAATGTGCTCTTTACCTTTTATGCCACCATGTTTCAGTTTATTTCTCTTGCCCCTGAGGCTGCTGCTTTAATTTTCCAGAAAAAAAACACACTTTCAAACTCCTGCCATCTCCTTGCCCTCGGCCCAAAGAGTCATTCCATCACCATCCCATAATCCTCCAGGAGTAAAATTGCCCCCCTGACACCCCAGTTTTTGCTCTCTCCTCTCCCAAACGTGTCATTCAGGTGTAATAAGAGAGGAAATATTTGCCCCTACTCAGCTCAAGATGTATGTGTATGTCCGTCAAATTATACTCCTGATATTGTTGGTGTTTATTTGTATGTGCGTACACCTCTGTCTTAATTTTTTTCCATTTTACAGCATGCTTAAGTGTGGGTTTTCATGCATGTTATGGTGTGTTTACGTGTGTACACTTGCCTGCTCCTTTCTGTGTGCCGGGGCTGTAAGAGGTTTAGCGTTGCCCCAAGGCTGCTCATAATCTACCCAGTCCCACCACTCCCCAGGGGCTGCAGTTTCATACTGGTTGCCATTGCTGTAGTGAACCACCCCCCCCCCCAAGAGGATTTCAGTGCTGTCTCCTGCTCAAGGCACTGCGTTGATCCATCGTCTGCTGACTGTATTTAAGCACTCGCTTAATGTGCTAATAGTGTTAGACTGGGTAGAGGCTGCTGAGCTTTTAACTTTCATCTTCTAAAGCTCTTTGTCTGTTGGAAATGCTGATTTCATGGCTGCTGTCTTAAATCTATTAATAATCAGTCACTATCACAAAATATTAAGTGAGGTTCTGGATGTGCATATGACGTGATAGCAAGGGCTTTTTGTCAAAGACACTGATGGGATTATTTCACTATTATGTTGCATGTATGTGCAGTATGTTATGCATACAATTGAGTGCAGGGACAGCTTTCTACTGAGACAGTGGACTTATGTGTGCATATTTTCATGTGTGTGTGTGTGTGTGTGTGTGTGTGTGTGTATCCAAGGCACTGAGGAGAAGTCACTGGGCAACGCTTACTGGGTTGAATCTCCTCCAGGCAGTGGGGTTGGCTGTTTCTCTTCACATTTTGGGGGTCACAGAGCATGATGGAGGGGTGGAGTAGGAGTAGATGATCATCCTTCTTCAGAGTTCGTGGGTTTTCCAAGTGTGTGTGTGTGTGTGTGTGTGTGTGTGTGTGTGTGTGTGTGCGCGTGTGTGTGTGTGTGTGTGTGTGTGTGTGTGTGTGCAAGAATGCATGTGTTCTCCATAGGCTGCCCTTGGGTTGCTAAGCAACCATGTGTCTGCACATTGGAGTGGGGGTGGGAAAGGAAAGAAGCACCAGGTCAACAGACACTAACAAGCATTGCTGCATCTGATTGGAAACATTGGTACTGATGAATGATGGTGATCATTATCATGTTGACCGGCCGTAGGCCTGAATTGTGTTGGAGTCTCAAAGTCCACTCCCTCTCTCATACGTTAATTTATCTGTATCACAAGCTGTGCCTAAAATTCTACTTTTAATCTGCTTAAGAGAAGAGGCAGGGAATTTGGGCATGTCCAATGTTAGATTTATTTTGGTGTAATCTTTTTCACCTGTTTTCCAATGTATATAAAATACTAATACTATACTCCCTTATCACTTCCCTCTCATATAAAATCAGCTGTGATGACAGGAAATGTAGCCTACTAGCCAAAACATCTGATTCCCAAAGACTGGAAGACACCTTGTTTCCTACGAGGGTCACAAGAATTGATTTCTTTTATACATTTGGAAAAAGTCTATGTGGGAAAACCCATGTATCTCTTGTGTATTATCTTGAGACAAAATTAATTGTGGTTTGACTTATGGCTTTTGATACCTGTCTGAGGTGGCCTGCTTTTGTTAATCACTTTTGAGGTGAAACATATTAGTTATAGTTCCTCCTGTGCACATATACACATTTTATTTAAATTCTGGGATAAACAGTCATTCATTTTTGTTCCCACAATCCTTTTGTTTATGTTAAGGGTCAGAGCTATTTGATATTTATAACTGATCTGTGAACTAAAATGAGTCATCAGTGATTCTACAGATCAGCTGTAGAGCTCCTCTTTTTTCACGCTGTATTTAATCTTTTTTGTTATTCTTGTTTATTTTCACTAAATCAAGACCCCAGCAAGGACAGTACATCCTTGCCTCAACTAAAGAGTGGTACGTGTGTCTTAAAACATAACATCTAAAAACCTGGATGTTGTGGTTAAATGTAAAACCAAATTAAGATTATCCACCAGTGTCCCCACCATCAGGAGATTATGTGAGGACACAATACAGCTCAGATTCACTCCAGGGCATCGGGTCCATGTGACGTTGGGGATGGTGGGTGGTCACGGTCCAAGTGTCACCAAGGTATCAGGACCGGTCCAGAGGCCAAGCAATCACTGCTGAATGGCATGGTCACTACGGGAGACTGGTGCCACACCGCAGGTTAACAAGGACAAGCTGAAGTGGATTTACAGAACTGTATGTACCTGAAAAAACCTCCCACATACATGCAGGGGTGATGCATGGATGTATTAAGACAACGGGTTGATGACGTGATTACTGTATTAAAGTGATAACTTGGATTATGAGGATTTACAGTGTGAGAGGAAGGACAGTTAGGTGTGAGCTTGTCTTTCTACCATACAGTATATGCTCTCTACCTAGGCCTAACTTCCTGTGCCTCCTTCACTAAGATCTTATTTTTTTCCACCATACAAATTGGATTTTAGGACAATGAAATATGAATGGATTTTTAAACTTGGTGCAATCTCTGAACATCTGTTGATCCCTTGTAGTTAATTTTCTCTGTTGTGCAAACTTGTCTGGGAGCATTTTTCTTAGTTGTTTCATCCCAAAAAAATAATAATCTGCCACCCAAATACACTCGGGTACATTTTTGTTTGTTTTGCAGCTTATTGAAACAATAGCACAGAAATTGTTTAATTATTCAGTCTCAGTTCCCTAATGAAGCCCTTTGTCCAGCATCAGCAGCAGGTGTTTTTTAGTAAACGAGCTTGGTGTAACGTTAACTTATACAGTAGCTAGCTAGCTAGCTAGCTACATTACCTGCAAGCACCAAATGCAGATATCACGTTAGTTGCAGATAGTGAAGAAAGTTGAACATTTAGACAGCTAAAGCAGATATTTGTCTTTCCGTGGGTTGGTGGAGGACAAGCTAGAGTTAAAAGATCGGTAAATATTGAACTTACATATCCATAATTTGTCCAGAAGCAATGTGGCCGAACGTTAAAAGTTAGCTACTAGCTAGCTAGGCAACTGTTTGCTAGCACGTTAGCCATAGCAATGCTATACGGCTAACGTTAACATGTTTTGGAGCGTTTTTCGGAGTTTTTCTGCCCTACAATTGTTTAATGTAGATTTAAGTTTACCTATGACATATCTCTATAATATGACATAACATATTGTAAGAAAGTTTGTAGGACCTGGGCCTATATTGTGTTTTTTTTTTGTTATGCTAGCTAGGTCATGATACTGGAACCTAAGTGGTTTAGCTAAGTGAAAACCCCAACAGTACAAAATGCAAATACACTGACACCATGGAGTGATATAACATAAAAAAGAAATAAATCATCATATTTTAGTAGGTGGAACCAGGTAACGTTTGGCATTTGTGCTTGATAAATTACATGGACGCTTAATCGGTTGCCAAAATGATTGATGATATTCTTTTTTTCATATGAATGATCAATTAACCATTACAAATCTCCATTCTTAATTGAGTGAACAACAAATTGAACAGGAAAAATTGTAACAAGGAACAACTTTATATACTTTATGCAGCACTATAATAGGTCTTGATGATTGCAAATATGCAATATCCATATGTCTTTATAGCTTTAGCCAATCATAGTTATACAAACAGATATGAAAGCATGTCCAAGAATACTGAAAACGATAAAAACATTAGTATTGTCTCTCACCTCTTTCTTTCTGCTTTGGGTTTGACAAATGGGTCAGATCTAACACTGATGGGGCCTTCAGTAAGAGCTAAACACCAAACCTTCTGGGTTTAGAGATTTAACAACAGGGGGATTTTGGTGGTATATGGTTGGGTTGAATAGATAGAGAGGTGCAGGTAGAACAGTAGCTATATGGGAAACAGTGGGTGGGCTTTGGGGAGCTTTGTGGTGGATGTTAGTTGTTAGTTAGCAGTTAGAAGGGCAGATATGGTGGTGGAGCATTGCCCATCATTGGTAAGTATTGGGTGGGCAGTCTTGGAGTAACTCAGATAAACAGCTCTTCTTACTTGGGGGGGGTGTTAAAGCCCGGTGGCAGACAGCCAGCATTAGTGATGGCACCAACTGTCACTGGCAGCCCCTCACTCTGCTGCCACACTGACTGAAGCCTCTGTGTGTGTGTGTGTGTGTGTGTGTGTGTGTGTGTTGGTGGGTGAATTTAAGTGCTCTTATAGCCAGTAATAATTTCTGATCTCTTCTTGTAGGGTTAGGCAATATGGTTGAACTATTTCATCCTAATATCAATAAGGATATTTTTCTAATGTTGATATACTTTATATGGCAAATTAATGCAAGATCATATATAGAATTATCAAACTGATGTGCAAAGTAGGGCAGATACCTGAAGTCTTTTTTTGAGTATGGATACTACCAACTAGAGCAGAAATGATAAACGGATTGGTTGATTGAAAGAAAATGTCAGAAATTGAAATCTAAAAAAATTGCTTGTGACAAATCAATTATCAAAAGATTTGCTAATTAATAGCAAATCTTGTAATAACTGTGAAAATTGCATGTGAAGTTTGTGAAATGTGAACATTTGCTAGTTTTCTTAGTCCTCTGTGATAGTAAATAGTTAATATCCTTGAGTTTTGTAGTGTTGGTTAAACAAAACAAGCTATTTGAAGATGAAATTGTGACGGATATATTGACTGAATGATAAATTGATCATCAAAATTGATAATGAAAAAAATCCTATACTATACTATCAATAATATCGACACAAAAGAAAACTGATCTGTCTTCACGTTCTTTAGTGGCAAATCCAATAAATGAAGTAGCCCATTTATGATGCATTCACCTCATAATTTAGGACACATGGCTCTTCCCTAGTACATAATAGTACAATAGCTGCTTTTTAGTAAAAAGTATGAGTATCAATATTAGAGATTCTGGCACTGGTATTGCTTTTTTGTGGTATTGCCAACTCTTAATTCAAAGCAATGAAATGTGCTTCACTATTATGCATTACATTTAACCAAACAATCATTTAAAACTTAACATAAAGACTTAAAGCTATAGTGTGTAGTTTCTGTCGCCCCCATAAGGAATTCTAAGTAATGACAACAACACTGACGGCGCATCCACATGCACCACCTGCACCCCTCCTCCACCCCTCCTCCACACAGTTGCTAGTAGCGTTTATCAAGGAGGACACGGAAGATTAAAAAAAACATGATGAGCTCTTCAGAAGAGGTAATTATCTTGTAATTTTTACGTCCTCTTTGTCTCCAAAGCTGAACGCCGCTGTTGCCCTGTGACGTAAAACGCATCACTCTGGCTTCTGCACGTGAATGTTGCCGGACGGCACCATTTTGTAAACATAGCCATAGTAAGAAATACAGAGAGAGTTTTGTGTAGTGCAACAGTGTAGTAATTAGCTTTGTATCAACTCATTTGGCAATGGCTTTAAATGATTTAAATATTTTTGTTAGTTTTGTAATTACAGTATAGTTTGTTCGGAATCACTAAAGGAACAGTTTGACATACGCTAATGAATTTTTACCGAAAGTTAGTCAAGAAGATTAATGTAACTTTCATGTCTGTCCATTAAATATGAAGATGGAGCCAGAGGACCCTTAGCCTAGCTTAGCACAAATACTGGAAACATGGAAACAGCTAGCATAGCTCTGTCCAAAGGTAACATAATTTGCTGAACAGAACCTCTAAAGCGTAATATTTAAAACGTTATATCTTGTTTTTTACTGTGCAAATACTAAAGTTGAGATTTTATGCTAAGATAAGCTAATGGTATTTTCTAGATTTCCCAATTGTTGAACTACAGAAATTCATAGAACGATAACTTGATCAGATCATAAAATGATATGCAACTGCTCTAAGTTGATAAACAGTAATTAAAGCTCTACCTTCTATGCAGACTTGCGTATAGATTCTGCTAATAAAATCTGTGTGTGTGTGTGTGTGTGTGTGTGTGTGTGTGTGTGTGTGTGTGTGTGTGTGTGTGTGTTTTAGTCGTCTCTGTGCTAATTGAATTATGTCTCAGGGTGAATCCTCTAGTAGTCACTGTAGTGGTTCATATTCAGCATTCAAGTGAAACAGTCCTACTGTACTCTCATCCTCTCTCTGGCTCTCTCTGCTTTCTCTCCCATTAGTCACAACCCTAGAAGACATTGCCACTTTCACTCTGCCACCCACTCTATCCCTCTCTGTTTCTTTATCATATTTAATCACCTGCAGTCAGTGGTCAGGCAGATCTCAGCTCTGATTGGCTAGTCCCAGGAGTGGGAGGGGCCCGCTCTGATGCATCCCACACACGTATGAGCGCAGCAGGACAGATCGTCTCCCTCTCTCTCTCTCTCTCTCTCTCTCTCTCCCTCTCCCTCCCCCTCTCTCTACCTCTCACTCTGCCTTTCATACATACGCCAGAGCACAGACTGCAGCAGAAAGGGCCAGTAGGATTTTCCTCCTCATCCTGGAACAGCCGAGAAACCAGAGAGACAGTTACCCGCTGAGGAGGAGAGATACATTATTCATGGAGGATCCACTGAGGAGTACCTGACCCACAAGCTGCCGAGTGTGTAGGTGAGTTAGTGTTTGTCCCACTGTATATAGTGTGTCCATGAGTGTGATTTCACTGCAGAAGCAGCAGCACTGCAGATACACCGACCAGGGCCACTGCTCATCCTTCTCTCCCCTCCCCCCACTCTCCTCCTCTTCATCTCCTCTCTTCTCTTGGAGAATTAACAAGTAGGGGCTTTACCCATTTCTGAGAGCACAGAGCTGTGTATGTTGTGTGTGTTTGCGAGAGTAGAATTGGTCTGGCCACACCTGGACTCAGCAACTGCAGAGTGAACAATCTCACCCATGGTAGTTTTTGAACTGTTTTCAAATAATCCTCCTCCTGCAGGTTTGCATCTGGCTCTCAGAAGCAGTTGTGTGGACTCCTACACGCACCCATCCCTCGACGGGACCGGCCCACTCCCTCCTTAGTTAAGGACAGGATGCCCGGCTCTGCGCCCTTGTGCTGAGGAGACGTCTGCGGGCGAAAGTATGGGCGCTGTGCTGACCGGAATCCCCACCACCCCCTCCACCACCGATCTGCCACCACCACGCCGCCCCACCAAGACGGGCGCTTCCCCCAGCCCCGCCGATGGGCGAAGACACTGACGCCACCCCGACGCTCAACCACCGCGGCTTCCTCCCCGACCACAACTATGTGACTGAAGGTAAGAACATGACAGAGGAAGCGGCATTTGTCTAAATGTTACAAAGTGTATGTTTAAGTGTGCCCCCATGAGAGCGTGTTTCTCTATATGTGTGTGTGTGTGTGTGTGTGTGTGCCAAAGTGTATATGTGTGAAAATGTATTGTGGCAAAAACAAGCTCAGGACGGCTTCCTAAATCGTCTGTAAGCTCTGTGTTGTTCAGACAGAGTTGCAGACAGAGCAACAAGAACTAGGAAGCAAAACACTCTCCTCTTAAAAATTAAGCCGTCTCTGGGCGAGTTTTCCTCCTTCTTCCCTCGTCTTTATTTCTTCAGACTCTTCTCAATTTGTTTTGTGTCCTGCACCTTTCATTTCTGTGTTTTTGTTTATTTATGCTTTTGGAACCACTTTCTTACCTTGTGTAACAGCTGTTTTGTCACACTGCAGGGAAGAATTGATCTGGCCTGTGTGTCCGAATGTGTGTGTACATACCTCTGTTTCTGTGGAAGAATAGCTTTTTTTTTTCTGCAAACAGCATACAGTAATTTCCGGAAAAAAAACAAGCCAGAAATTTCCAACACATTCTTTTATACTCATTGCACTGCATGCCATCTCTCACATCATGATGGAGTCACACACATGCATTGTGTCCAATTGAATATTTAGAGTATCACCTCTCAGACGGGGTATTAAAAAGTCCGGCAGCACAAAAGCTGTGCAAACCAATTCATTCTTTTGGTTTGTTTCATAAAACAGATGGATTATAACCTTGGATAACCCCCTTTCTGCTAATCTCAATTACACCACTAATCTCACCTGAACACCAGCTTCCCTGTCTGCCTTCCTGCCTGTCTGTCTGTCCCCAATCTGTTTCTTACACTCATCTTATTTTTAGACCAGAACAGCGGATTATCATTTGGGGGTCATGAATGTGTTGGGAGCTCACTTGTGATCCTCGTATTACTGCAGAAAGGGAATTATGCTTCCTGTGTCTGTGCTGTAATATAATATCCCTCACACAGAAGCACATACTGTAGTCAGGGGGATACCTGTAGTGTGGCCTGTTGATTCTGTAAATGGTTGTGAGTGCATTCAACATATTGTATTGCTGAGAAGATTGAAGAATATCTGTGTGTGTGTGTATGTGTGTGTGTGTGTGCGCGCGCACACGTGTGCTTGTCTTTTCTTATACGTACAGTATTTCTATGGGCAATATGTGTCTCTGTCCATTTCAGAAAAGGATTTTGATGAGTTAGTGGCAGAACATCCATCACCACCATCCATTATTGCCATAGCAACAGTCCGTGATGACAAACATGCTGCTTTTCATGCTTGGCCGATATGATTGACAAGTTGTCTCCACCCACCAATAATGGCAGTATTAATTATTCCACACATCTCAGGCAGACAGACATTATTCAGGGTGAATTGCTGATGAGCTCACAGCAAGGTGGACACACCACTGAACACAATTGGTCTGAAAGGACTGTGCAACACATGGACAGCCTGAAAATAGATAGTTGCAGTAATAAGTAGAAATCATGCTATAAAATCAATCTCACAACAATTCCCCTAATGACCCAAAAAAGATAATTTCCTGTCACAAAAACAAAATGATTCATTACCTGACTCCTCTTCTACATTCACTCCAACCCCCTCCACCTTTCCTCAATGTTCATCCCATCCCCCGTCCTCCTCCCCATTTCCATCCCCCACTGCCTCCCTCTCTCTCTCTTTCCCCATCGGTCCCCTAATGCAACTCGCAGCATTGCCCGGTGCTGAAGTAGCGTGTCTGCCAAACAATTATCCAACAGTGCTCTAAAGGCTGCTCAAACACAATGTGCCTCTGTATGTGTGTGTGTGTGTGTGTGTGTGTTAAAGAGAAAGACAGAGAGAGGTGGTGGTGCATGTGATTTTATGCTTGGGTGTATTTTGTAAGCACCTGTGTGTCTCCATTTTCTTTATTTTTTGCCTGTGTTGCATTCATATTCATGTCTTTGTCTTCGAGTGCATACTGTGTGTCTTTTTGTTTGCACAGGTCTATGTATGTATGTATGTATGTATGTATGTATGTGTGTATGTGTGTGTGTCTGTCTGTCTGCCTGCAAGGGGTTTGTGTGTGTTTATATGTGTGCGCATACATAACAGTGTGTCTGTAGATCTTCCCGTGGGGATTCCCCTGCCCTTTCGCTCCTACAGGGGAGGGATGCTTAACCTCCCTCTACCTTAACGTCCTTCCCCTTCCTTCTTCCCTCCATCTTTTACTCCCGTCCTCTCACTTCTTTTGCCCTCCCCAACATCTCCCTTTGCTAAACCCTCACCTCCAACTGGAGCGGCATTGGGTTCAAGGATGGATGAGGAAATAATAACAATTCTATATTGTACTAAAATTCTTTTTGTTTTTGTTAATGCATTATTTATTACTGATTCCATTTCGTAAATAATGCAAGCACAATAACTCATAATTATTGTGCACCATTTACAGAAGTATCAATGCTGTTAAGTTAAAACAGCTAAATGGTAAACATTTTACATTGTACAAACAACAAATATGTGAAAATATAAATTGCATATGTAACTCTAAAAGTAAAAATTCCAAACATTTGCTGATTGCAGCATCTCCAACAATTATATTGAATGCCTTAATTTTATAGAATTTTAAACTGTATTCCTTTGGGTTTTCATGCTCACTTGACTTGACAGTGAATTGCTTTGGACTTTAGAAACCTGTGATAAGCAGATGTCATTATGTTTGACATTTTAACAGATAAAAAATAAGACCCAACATGCTCAATTCACAATTAGACCTTGAAGACCGGGTGCTGGATCCTTAATATGGATATTAATATGTAAAGGCAAGACTAGGACAGCACTCCACTTTGACTTAATATTGGTGTGGCAGTATTAAAAAGTCATATTGGAGTGCTGTCCTAGTCTTGCCTTTGCAACTGACAGATTAATCAATAATGAAAGTAATTGTTAGTCATCATACCTATATGTAAGTAAGAGAGCTTTCACCAGCTCTCACTGCTCTTTTCTAATTGTCAATCACCTCTGGGGAAATGTGAGAGCTATCTAAGCTTCTTGTTACAGTCACCTGCAAAACTTCATTTCGGAAAAGAGGCTTACTAAACATATTAAGACTCTGTCCCACAAGCTGTCAATCTATCTCCATACTGCATGTCTTGCAAGCCTTCCTGCCAAACCCAACCTGTGAATACATCATGTTGTATAGATAAAGAATAATCGTAAATACGCCATCGGTATTTTTTTCTCTGGTGAGTACTCATGGCCGGATGTGGTGATGCAGTAACTCAGTCCCTACCCTTAACCCCATTCACCCTCCCTGGTCCTTCCCTCCTTACTCTCTGCTCCTCCCTGTTGCCCCTCTCCCTCCTTTCCCTTCCCTCCATACTTGCTCCTCTTGCAGGGCTGCTCCTGGCTATAGCCTGAAGAGCTCCGCCCATCCTGTCCACCCCTCTCCACCCTGGAGTCCTCCCCCAGGATGTTGAGCCCCATCCAGGTCCTGTGCTCCGACATCACTACCCTTTCTCTGGAGCCCGAACCGTTTGCCTCTTACACTGAAGGTGTGTGCTCTATCCTCTTCTATCCCGAAGGTCATATCTGTGTCGCACAGTTGCTCCACATGACCCCAGTGTGAGATATGAGAGTTTTTATGTTTGTGTGTGTGTGTGTGTGTGGTTGAATGTGAGAGAGTGTATGTGTGTTCTGATGGAGTGTGCGTGCCATTAAGTATGCCGGTAATTTGAGTAGGGTGAGTTCTCACCTGAGTCTGAGTGTTATTAATATCTTACACATCACTTTGTCTCTGTCTGTCTGCCTCATCCTTTTTGTGTCTCTATTTTTGTACCTGCCTCTTTATTTTTGTCTCAGTCTGCCTGCTTCAGTGTGGATTGTGTGTGTGTGTGTGTGAGCTTTGATTTCCTAAAATAGTTTTGCCAGACAACACCCTGTCTCCTTCAAAGCATCTATCTTACCGTCTACCTCAATAAACACGGATGAAGACACACACACACATACACACACACACACACACACACACACACACACACACACACACACACACACACACACACACACACACACACACACACACACACAGACACTCACACACACAGACACTCACATCAGTGCACACAAACATGCAAAGAAACTCTCTAACCTGTTAACCCAAATACACTGTGCAGACATTCATATGCACACACGTAGGGCTACAGCTTACGATTTTTCATTATCAATTCATCTGCCGATTATTTTCTTAACTTATTGATTGATTGTGTGATCAATTATGTGTCTGGAAATAGTAAAAAAATTCCAATCTCTCTCTTCAAACTGCATGTTTGGTCTGAATAGCAATCCGAAGGTATTTAGTTTGTAGGGCTGCCCCCTAAAAGTCGAATATTCAAATCATCAGTCTGTGACCCTTAAGTCATCAGATTCTTCAAGTGGAGCAGTCTTTTTTTTTTTTTTTTTGTGAGTCAGAGTAAGCATCCCTTTCACAATGCTGTCCAGGGTAAAGTTCTACTACGTCAAATTGTCCCGTCCACTCGGTGAACATGTCAGCAACGGGTACAGGCAGCTGTGGAACCGTCACTGACATTCAGGGAGCTTCCACAGCGGTGTGGCCGCAGTGTTTTGTACGGTTTTATTAGTACAGTTAATCCCAAGGTAAGAACACCAGCAATATGCTACTACTAACGGTAGCGTCTGAGCCTGAAGTGATTGTGCGAGACACACGGCGCAAGACTTCACGAGGGGAGGGGCTGGAGGCAGCTGGTCTGGGTGCACTGTAAAAAATGTCCCTATTCATGTTTTTAACACTAGGCTCCGGCGAAATGCCTCTTCATTTTCCAGTGTGGTGGCTCTTTCTTTCCACAGATTTAAGGACATTGGACTGTTCTTGTGGTCTGTACATTAAGAATCATACAAGATGTTTCACAGAGAACTGCTTGGCCAGTCTTCCCAGCCATCCATGTTGAAATGGAAAGTGCAGCACATGCCTAGTTACAAAAAAAACTTAGGCAGCACGGTGGCTCAGTGGTTAGCACTTCTGCCTCACAGCAAGAAGGTTCTGGGTTCAAACCCAGGTCGTCTCAGGCCTTCCTGTGTGGAGTTTGCATGTTCTTCTTGTGTTTGCGTGGGTTTTCTCCGGGTGCTCTGGTTTCTTCCCACCATAAAGACATGCATGCTAGGCAACTAGGACTACAGTTGAAAATTAGCCGACTGGCTAACAGTGGCGCATTTACAGAAATGTTCATTAATGTGCACTGTCCTAATCAAATAAATAAACAAATAAAAATTCAGAGGTGCCTGACCAAGCGGCACAACAACTTTTAGAGCCTTTGCGCTGGACGCGAAATACATGATGACGTCATTCTTTGTCAAGCAAACCTTGCACTACGTGAACTATCATTAAAGATGTTTGAGAAGGTGGAACCAATGAATTTTAGGAATTTCTTCCTTACAAATACCAACACTTCATCAAATATCATAGTCATTGCAGGGTAATTTTCTGTCGATCGACTAGTTAGAGAGAAGACACACCAGCCCGATAATCGGGCGTCGGGCCGTCTGGCAAGGTCCGTGACTCGAGTCTGTTCTGTGTGTCCCGTGCCGTCGGCCATCCGAGGAGCCGTCGGCATTCATTTGGGCCGACCCGACATGTTCAGTCGGGGACAGGGCAGTCGGGACTCACCCGGAAATGGGGAGCGGATGAGCCTCTCAAAATCTGACGAAAATCTTTTAAACTGACCTTTGTCAATCTGAAATGAAGACAGATTCAGCAACTGCATGGCCTATTTCTCGCTTAAAATGTTTTCAGAAACACGTTTCGGTGAACTATTTTAGTACAATATGAGATCGTATTCTGAACAAGCCGCCATGACAGTCTGGCTGTGAATTTCCGGAGAAAAAAGAACCACTTGACGCGTTCGTCCAATCAGCTGCCGGTCTTCATTTTCTGGTAAATAATCAGACTGTTAATGGAAACAATACAGAGCAGCGCCGCCTGCTGCTATGGAGACGTATTACGTTTCGCGCACGCGCAGAGCGTACGCTCAAGTCGGCGTCGCCTCAGTGTGTTCTGAGGCATTTTTTGGACCTCGGGACCCGACTGATCAGTCCGACTGGCTTTTCTGCCGACGGTCGGCCCGTCTGGTTGGTGTGTCAGGGCCTTTAAAGGCAGGGTTGGTAACTATTTCCAAAATACACTTTTTTTATATTGTTTGAAATGGTCTTTACACCCCGACAGCAATAAATAACTTATGGGATCTGAGAAAAAGAGTGAAAAAGATCTGTCATCTGTAGCCGCCGTAATCCTGTTAAAACGCCCACCCTCTACCCCTCCCGTGTACGAGCCTGAGCTAAATGCACTTCGTTGCCCCATTGCTAACAGTAGTCACGTTTGTTTTAAACATTTGGTATGATCATTTTAGGCCTGCACGATATTGGAAAAAAAACTGACTTTGCGGGGTTTTTTTCATGCGATATATTTGCGATATGAAAAAAGACTAATTTTTACAAGAGGACATAAATAGCTCTATTTGGAAATAATAAATAATTCTCGACTACTAGGGTGATTTTGTGGGAGAGTGCATCTACATAGAAAATAAAAATGAAAAAGGACTTTTTTGAGCGCTGGGACTACTCTTCTGAAGTGATTTTGGAGAGGGAAATTAGATGGTTAAATACACTGGTTGACTGACATGACACCATTGTAGGCTATTCTATCAATCCAGGCTAAAGTGAATGATAGTAATAATGCATGCATGTTGCTTCCTCTAAATTTCAGGTTGTGGTCGACTAGCGGGGCCTCCTTGTTTGTTTGATATATTGATCAATATAGATTGTGATTGGTGGTTTGCTGTGCATGCAGAGCCTGCATGTCACACACTAGCAACAAACTGTGTATCCAAGAACACGTAATTCAGTGTAAATTACGTTACATCATTAATCAGGTGATTTAGTTCGTCTTTGCAGCGAACATAACACACTGACCACTGTAGCTTCACTACCCATGGAAAAGTGTGTGGATCACTGTGTCAGCAGCAGCTGCCGCTTACGGTACTTTTCTACACACGGATAGTGTTGACGAACTGACCGAAGAGCCGGTTAATTAACCCGACTCGTGTCACTGAACCGGGAGAATCGAGGGCCATACGTCAATGAACCGACTCACTCCTGTTGTTTTCTTTTACCTCATTCGTGCCGTTGTGTGTTGCTGGTATTCTTCTGCTACTGTGTGTGTAGTAATCTAGCTTATTAGTGCCTCCACTGGAGTGGTGGTGGTAGAATCAATCAGGAAATGAGCTACCTAGACTGCGCACCAGGCTACTGAACGAGACCGAATGTTGCTCGAGTCTATCAAGCGGTGTCTTGGTTCTCGGCAAGTTTGATTCTGGTGCCTCTTAGATGATTGTGTTCATGGCAATTCACTCATTATCGATGGAGAAGTACATCACATACAAATAGACATCATGTTATCTTGGTAGATGTTAAGTTAAAAGTTATAGAAGTGAATGTTGCTACATGGTAGGTAGGCTGTCACGAGGAGACCGCGCACCAGGCTACTGAACGAGACCGTAACCTAGGGTATGAGTCTATATTCAAATGGGTGTCTAGGTTCTCGGCAAGTTTGAGTTATCAACTGATCCCAGAAGCCTTTATTTCTCGTGCATCTTAGATGATTGTGTACATAGAAATTCATAGGCTACATTATCAATGGATATCACATACAAATACACGTCAGGTTATCTTAGTAGTTAAGTTAAATGTTTGTTACATGGTAGGTAGGCTGTCACCAGGAGACCGCGCACCAGGCTACTGAACGAGACCGTAACCGTGCCTAATGCATGAGTCTATGTAATCAAACGGGTGTCTAGGTTCTTGGCAAGTTTGAGTTATCAACCGATCCCAGAATCCTTTATGTCTCGTGCATTTTAGAATTGTGTTCATGAAAATTCATAGGCTACAATACCAAGGGGAAAGTATTTTATCACATACAAATACGCGTAATGTTATCTTGGTAGTTATGTTAAGTTAAATGTTAGAAGTGAATGTTGCTACTTGTTAGTTAGACTGTCACGAGGAGATCACGCACCAGGCTACCAAATGTAACCGTGGCCAGTGTGTGAGTCTAGTGTCGGTCAGTATGAGTGTATAGTATGTCGAGACCGAATGTAACCGCAACCGCTCAAGTCTAATGTGATTAAGCGGTGTCTTGGTTCCTGGCGGGGGAGGACATCACACATCCTGCCATGACATTCTATGGCTTTGATCACAGAACACACATCTTACTGAGAGACACAACCTGTTCAGTTACTTTAAACCTGCCCTCCATTAAGAGACACATATTTGTTGGAACAGAGCTCAAAACTTAAACACTTTTGTACTAAACTGCAATACAGCAATAATACTACAAAATACTCCAGTACCGCAAGAAATATCTTTAAAATATCTTCAAAAATATTTTTTTGTGGCTATATCATGGCGACCATCGTTCCCGAAACTCCCAGCACACAGCTTGAGGACCCATGAAAAGCCCTTCTGGAGGTCCAGAAACAAAACAAAGAGCTGGTCGCAGTGAACGCTGGCCTGGTGGAGGAGAAAGGGAAAATCTTGAAGGCTCTACAGTCAGAAATCATTCTCGACTACTGGGGTGATTTTGTAGGGGAGTGCATCTACATAGAAAATAAAAATGAAAAAGGAACTTTTCTTATGTGAACCAGTCTTTGTTGAACTTTAATGCTTTACAAACACCAAAGCAAGTAAGCACTGTGACTACTCTTCTGAAGTGATTTTGGAGAGGGAAATTAGATGGTTAAATACACCGGTTGACTGACATGAAATCATAGAGAGCCGAAGTCACGCCCCTTCCGGTGGACCTCATGGGACCTTAATTTGGAAAAAATATGAACGGTAGTGAACGGGGATAGGCAAATTATTTTTTGATCCCGTTTCAATTGAGCCATGGACTACAAATATGATGTTCGTCAATTTAAAAGATCATTTTTCAACTGAAGAAAGTCTCAGTTAGCCGTAGGTTTGTCATATGATCACTTAGTTTTGTGTGAAACCGCTCAGTGAACTACATCTCTCGTCTCACACAGTTTACGTCACCTAGCTTGATGCTCAACTTGCTCGCTAGCTAGCTAGCTTAGCTCTGTTCCACAACACATGTAACGTTATCTTACCTGATGTGTTTTATCCAGTGAAGTGTTTTCAGCAGATAAGCAAAAGAACAAGCAAGATGATACACAGAGACATCGTAGCTTCAGCGAGACGTCATCCACGCGACATTGAAGTGTGTAGTCTTTCTAATTACGTATTTTCACAGTCTTATACAGTTTAACAATAAACTGAGACTTTCTTCGGTTGAAAAATTATATTTTAAATTGATGAACATCATATTTGTAATCCATGGCTCAATTCAAACGGGATACAAAAATAATTATTATCTCTCCATTGACTCTTGTTCATATTTTTTCGAAAGATAGGTCCCTTTGGCCGGAAGTAGAAGGGCGTGACTTCGGCTCTCTATTGTATTCATATAATACTATCAATCCAGGCTAAAGTGAATGATAGTAATAATGCATGCATGTTGCTTCCTCTAAATTTCAGGTTGTGGTCGACTAGCTGGGCCTGCTTGTTTGTTTGATATATTGATCAACATAGATTGTGATTGATGGTTTGCTGTGCATGCAGAGCCTGCATGTCACGCACTAGCAACAAACTGTGTTTTCAAGAATACTTAAATCAGTGTAAATTACGTTATATCAGACAAAGACTGCTGTTGTAGATTAGTGTTACGTTTCCAGCGTCGCAGCTCCGTACCGTAGCGCTAGTTGGGACAGACGCCTTGTTTCTTTAGGCTAACGATATTAGCTTTAGCCTGGCTGGTAGCAAGTGAAGTGGGTTTTATTGTCATTTCAACCATATACACTGTATATAGTGAGACAAAACAACGTTTCACCAAGGATCAAGTGGTGTTACATTTAAAATATATAAAAACGAGATTTGAGACACACATTATAGATACATAAAGTGCAATTACTACTTAAAGTAGTGCATTTAAGACAATGGACAGGACAGACAACAAAAGACAGGGCATAAGTAGACTTGTAACACTGATTGTTATGAGTTAGGTTCACAGTGAGGTGGAGGTAGAATATATAGAATTATAGAATTTATCAGCAGAGAAAAAGTGCAGGAGTGCATTTCAGTTCAGTGTGAAAAATTTGCATCATGTTTTGTTGTTCAACAGTCTGACTACTTGAGGGAAGAAGCTCTTCCCCATTCTGGAGGTTAGGGCTGACCGATTTTGGAAAATAACCTAATGTATTATTCAACAAAGACAAGCAATAAATCATTGTATAGTATGAACAACACAAGATAGATTAAACAAACTGTTCTTTCCTGGAGGCCAGGCCTGTTTGTGATGATGAAATTAGGTGATTGATGAATGATTGATGAATTTATATGAATGACATCTTTTATTTAACCACTTCAATCACAGTAGTATATTGAGCACTGACCAAGCCTGGTGTAAACATCCATATGAAAGTCAGAAACAAATCACACAATCTAAAGTGCAGATTGCAGAAATATAAAAACAAATATGTGGCTTTACCACACTTAGTAGTATTTAGATTATTTATTATTTACTGTAATAAACATATGTAAACATGTGGATTGCACTTTTTAAACACTGTCTTTGAACTTTACTAGACAGTTAAATCAGTAAAAATATAGTATATATATTATATATATATATATATACAGTGGTGTATTTTTTTACAGCGCACACAGAGGAGCTGCCTCCAGCCCCTCTCCCTCATGAAGTTGCGTGCCGCGTGCATGACAGCGTCAACGTTGCACTTGCTCAGAGAGGCTATTGTTATGTTAGCAGTAGCATGCTGCTGCTGGTCTTGCTGTGGGATTAACTGTACTAATAAAACCGTTGAAACAACGCGGCCACGCTGCTGTGAAAGCTCCCCGGACGTCATTTATCAGAGTCTGGTTGTTACCCCTCTCCGCGGCAGTCTCCTCCACTCTATATCTTTATAACGGCGCTAGCTAACTGGAGCTAACCACTAATCAGAGCTAATCGTTGCTAACCAAGCCTTCAGTTCTGCGTGCCTGTATCCATTAACTGCATGTATGGACTCGAGCCCGAATAAAACCCTTCATTTTATTAAAATGGTTAAAATGGAGCTCCCAGGAGATGCTACTTTCAAATCTTTCTAGCTTTTCAACATTACCAACCCTGCCTTTAATTGTTTCAGCTCTACACACATCTGCACGGATAAGAGTGGCAGCATAAAAAAGGGCGAGCGTTTTCTGAATATGGGATTTGGCATGGCATTTCAGTATTCATGAGGCTTCGAAACATTCAGTATTGCCGAGGTTATATATTGGATGTAACCCAGCTAAGCTCCTATTCTTTTTTGTATGTTACAGTCTCACAAATCTGTTGGAAAAACAAATAGATTATTTTATCAAAAAATAATTACACATTGCAGCCTTGAGAATTCATGCAGCTAGAAGATGTCTTTGCAGCGAGGCAAAGCAGGATGACAGGTGTATTTTACACGCGCTGAAGCAGGCTTGGTTTGTGTTTTCCATTTGTTTGTGTCTATACCCATTAGGCTCACACCAGCTCTGCTCCATTGTGCCGATGTGTGTTTGGAGAAATGGCAGATTCCCTGCTGTGCTGAGCTTAAATCAGTCCTCTCCACACATGTGAACCTGTAACACAAACACATGCACCAGTGTTTTTTTCCAGATAACTCCAAAACTGCAGGACAGGGATCAATTTAACGTCTCCCTCCGGCAGTCTCTCCCCTCGTCTCCTTCGCTCCCTCCTCTCCCTCCAACCAGTTTATTTCTCTGCAGGGTAATTGAGTATACACACTTGTGCACACGTACACAGGAAATGCGGGGTGCTTGAGCTGCAGCATGCACACTCACTCGCCAACACACACACACACACACACACACACACACACACACACACACACACACACACACACACACACACACACACACACACATACACACATACACACATCTCCTGCTGAGCGGTGGCTTGTCCTCGCTTTTAAGGAGTGTGTGTTTTTGGCTCGGCTTTAATGGCCTGTGTTTCCCCAGTCCTAAGATGTCTATAATTGAGACTGTAGAGCGCCTGCTCCCGTCTCTGTCCCTGTAGTAGCCTGAACAAAAGGAAATAAGGAAATCCACCTCCCTCTATCTACGCCACCGCCTTCATCTATCCCCATAAATCTCCTCTCCTCTTCTTTCCTCTCCTCTCCCTCTCTCATTTCCACCTCTCCTCTCAGATGTGCCACAGATGAGCACTAACCTTAATGTTTATAATCTATATTCTAGACTATGGTTCAAACTAACAATTATTTTCATTATCAGTTAATCCACCTTTTCGATTAATTCATTTTTTCTTTATGAAATGTCAGGAAATAGTGACATTTTTTTTTCTGAAGCCCCAGGTAATATCTTTAGATTGCTTGTTTTGTTAACCTAATCGTCCAGAACTTGAGATATTCAGTTTGTTAACACTTAAAAGCAGCAAATCATGTTCACTTTGCTCACTATGTTGTGTCACTTTTTGTTAAAATTTTAAATTCAAATAAAAAAAGTTAAAAAAAAAAAAAAAAAAAAAGAAAAACTTCGCAATTGAGAAGCTTATATTACGCCGTGTTTTATTATTAAATCAATTATCAAAACTGTTGCAGATGAATTTTCTGTCGATTGACAAATAGATTAATCAACTAATCACTTCAGCTCTTGATCGCCGAGGAGCTGCTGTCCTTGGAAACACCTCACAGTGCATTTGAATTGTTTGTGTGTTTGGTGTCCATCACTTATGCATATTTTTTATGCTATTTTGTGTTATTGGGTTCATTCATGTTTGTGTGCTGTTTTCTGTTGATATGTACTGTATGTGTGGGCGCATGCTTGTGCGGTCACAGTGTGTTCCTCCAGTTCCTGCAGTGTGGCGATGAGTCAGACAGGCCTGCTGATGCTAATGGACTGTCTGTGGGAGACAGACACAGCTAGCTTGCTATACTGTAGCAGCACACACAGATCCTCAACTATATTGACTTACAGCATGGCAGCCTAAAATACACGCACACGCACACACACACACACACACACACACACCCACTGGCCAGTGGTGCCTCTTGGAGGACAGCCACAGTGCGCTCACACTCATGATGATGCTTGTTTCTGCAGTGTTTTTTTGTTGTCTTATTTATATGTAGTACTCTTCTAATAAAGGACATCAGAGAGACACATAGGTGTGTGTGTGTGTGTGTGTGTGTGTGTGTGTGTGTGTGTGTGTGTGAAAGATAGTGAAAGATTGTAAAAAAGAGAATGACAGAAAGAGAAAAAGGGTTCAGGTCCAGAGGATGAGAGAGCAAAGTTTGTGCTCCATATTTTATTCAGCTATTTTGTGTGCCGCTCCTGTGGGTTTTGCTTAGCTTAGCTCTTTCTCTGTGCGACTTGTTATGCTTATTATATTGCACAGTTATCTGTAAATGTGTTGGGTGTGCCCACACATTTGTTGTGCATCACTATGTGACTGTGTGTGCATTCAACGTTGCCTGGTGTGCGTATGTGTGTTTGTGAATTTCACTGCATGTAATAGGGGTCTGTTTTTGAATGAGTGCCATCGTGTGTGTATGCATTACGTATCTGCATATCCTCAATTTGGACCATAGTGTCCACTCCATCTCCTGGGTTCAATTTAGCAATGTTTGTAAGTGGACAAAACTGCAGCGCCATAATTATTTTAACACGCTCCTTCTTCCTGCGAGTATTGGATTGATGAATACCACTTCCTCCTTCGCCAGACTGCCATATACGGCTAACCGTTACAAGTACCCCTGCTACTGGTTGGCTCAGCCTGTTACCATGACAACCCCTGCTCACCGAAAGCCCCTTTCGCCGCCTCCGCCCCAGCTCCTCTTCCCTCCACCTCCCTTTCCATCCTCTCCATCCATTCTTCCACCAGCAGCAGCACCACCACTACTACGTACAAGCTAACATACAGCCAAGGAGCAGAGTGCCGTGGGGGAGGGACGAGAGAGAGATGAATGTGGATAGACAACCAGAAAGAAAATGAGAGAGTGAAATGGTGCAAAAGCAAGAAACTGAGGAACAAGAGATGATGACAAAAGAACGTGTGTGGGGGTGGGGGTGGGGGGATTGAGATAAAGCCTGAATAATAAAGAAGGTGCTGCAGTGACAGAGATCAAGAAACAGTGCAATGACTGGGGGAAAAATGATAGCAACCAGTAATACATGAAGTATGTGAGGAATGGGGTGAAATAGGTTGTGTTAGTGTAGAGATTGAGCAGCAGTCCCTGCCTCCCCTCATCATAAAAGCTCTCTCTCTCTCAAGGCCACCACAAAATAGGCCCGACTACAGCTTTGAATCACTCGGACTCTCAATAAATACTCTCTCCCCGATGTTTTATTACAGCCAATGCTTATGAGGACCATGTTCTTTTCTAACAAAACTGAGCTCAGTGGACTCCTTTGTTGAAGACTTAGTGGGGTACAGCATTTGACATGAAATTATTTAGAAATCTAATATATGACATTTTTGATTATTTAGTATTGTAGTAGCAGATTTAAGCTTTTGCTGTATAACAATCTGTGAGATGGGACTGCTTTGGAGGCTACATCAATAGTTCAGTCAAAATGCACCTTTACTGATAAGCCTGTGTGTTGTGCCGCTTCTGTCTCGATTACCTTGAATGTCATATGAAAACAACTGTAGGTTTTGGGTTTTTAGGTGGCATAGGTTTATAGATTTTATGTTAAGCAATGAGTCGTTTTTCAGTCCAAAACACTACATGGCCCAGTTTTTATGTTCCATCATATATTCCTCTTCCCTTCTTTATGCTAGTTCATTGTGTATGCTAGGTTAGCAACACAGTAAATTGCACAAGTTACATGCAATTGTAAGCAATTATTTCGTAGATGTTTTAGCCAGGAGTTATCAACAAGAAGAGTTTGCACAGAAACAGCAAAAGAGGAAAAGGACTGAAGAATACAAATAAGAATTGCCGTTGTGATCAGCATCACCAGCAACTGTCTGTCACTAACACGGCATTTACAAGTGTGAAGTCCAACCACACATTTGAAACTTCACAACTGAGCTGAACATTCACTTCACTTCTGCTGGTAAACAGGCTGGACTTGTTTACTTGTTTTGTTCAAATAAATTAGGTTTAAGGTGACTGAGAAGCATGAAAGATGACATAGTCGGTCAAAATATAGGCCTACATCAAATATTTATATGATAATGGCTTTTTAAATGTATTCAATCATGGCCGTGGCATTCTTGATTTTAAAGGGTTGGCAGATTAGCTTGCCTAGTGTGGCTAGTTTGTAGTAATGACTTGAGATAACTTTACATGGCTTCATACCAGATTAGCCACATCCTCTCATACTATACCGCCTCTTTTTTTTAATTGAGCCTGAGTTTAAAATTACTTTGAAAGACTTTTAACCACCACCAATGTGTTTTAGAAATAAAACTTAAATCTGCTGTACAAAGTTAAGGTAAAAGGAGGATACGAAGACAGAAGGGCAGGGAGCAGATTACATGCAACTTTAAACCAAAATCAAGCTTCAGATATTACACTGGCATGCCCCTTCATTACACGCCACAACCAAGTGCTTTCTGTTTTACATTCTGTGTATTGTGCGATGCAGGAAGGTCGTTGAGCCAGTACATGCTAAGTGGTTAATAATGTGCTTACTCATATCATAGTGTTACCACTGAGTCAAACTGTGTTGGTGTTTTCGGGACACAGAGCTAGTGATGGGGGACGTTGACGCAAATACGCAAATGAATTTCCTGAGGAATTATCTTTGAATGATACTTAATCACTAATTCAAATACACTCTGAGTTGTGTTTACACCTCAGACACTACAGAGATGATGGAGTACACCATTATTTTTATACTTACACAAACACAATGAACTCAAGTGACACTGTTATCCTGTGTACTGGATGCGTCATAGTGTGCGTCATTGTGTATGTGTCACACTGGAACACAGATAACACCTGTGCCTAATGTTATACAGCTGTGTGTGTGTGTGTGTGTGTGTGTGTGTGTGTGTGTGTGTGTGTGTGTGTGTGTGTGTGTGTGTGTGTGTGTATGTATGTGTGTGTGTGTGTGTGTGTGTGTGTGTGTCTCTCTTTTTTTCTGTATGTTTTGATGGGCTAATATGTACTGTTTAATCTGAATGTTCTCTGAAAGTTTACACACA